>NC_083653.1:9764016-9971516 GCF_963576545.1 Limanda limanda | reverse complement strand
GAAGACTTTCTCTTTCTCCCGTTCATTCTAATATACTTGAGGCCAAATAGACTCTGTATCACAACACTTTTATCTATTATTGTGCAGTTCAATAAATTTAGTTCATTTTTCCAATTAACTTAATAATTACTGATTGCTAGTAATACTTTTACTACACATTTTCATTGTGGTCTTGCTATTTTCCCATGCATTGAGGCCGGTACCACGTCTGTGATGACACTAAAATGAAATGTTACTGACATGTGAGCTGACGTCTGTTATAAACACTTCATCGTGTCATTTGCTTCGAGTGAACCGAACCACAAAGGGCAACAAGAAAGGTTCAGACCCTGCAGACGTCACCGAACAGCTGCAGAAAAGCTACGTCATGAAGTCTGACCCGAGCTGAGCCTGTGAACCTCCACCTGCTGCGGCCGAGCTCAAACATCGCTCTGCTCAAGAACCAAAAGTATTCAAAGTGACATCTGGCATTTTGGTGCTGAGACAGACCTATTCTTCTTTTCTTTTTTTTTGAGTCATAGCAAAACCTGAGGCCGTGTGACAGTGTCATGAAAAGCAAAACAGCAAACACAGTCACCATCTGACTGTGCAGGAGTATATAGTCAAACAGAGGGACTTTGTACATGGAAGAATAATGAATACAGAAAACTTTACAAGCCAAATCTAAAATCAAAAAGAAGGGTTAGGGTTAGGGTTAGGTGTACAGTGTAACCTTAAAATATTCTGTTTTAACTGAGCAATAATATCAAGGGCCACATAAAAAAACAAATATTCAAACTAGTCTGGGGCGCTTCCACAAAAATCGGCCTTTAAATCCCACAGCGGCGTTGCATAATGGGTTTGTTTACACTGGTTTTATCTGGGGATGAGAGGATGAGTGTGTGTAGGCGTGACGTGGACTGTGCTGGTGATAATAGTGTGTGTGGGAGGGAGGGCACACAAACAACGATTTGCTGAGCTGTCCAGAGTTTTCCCACCGCAACTAAAAGAACCTGACAAAGAAAAGAAGAGATACGTCTGATCGTTTACGTATTTGTACAAACCAGACAAATAAATGGTGCACTCTGATCACTGCAGGGAAAAAAACATCTTTACTGAATAATCACTGAAAATATTTACTGTAGGATATTTGCACATTCCTGCACTTATAAAAACGTATACGTAAACATGAAAACCTGAGGTAAAAGTACATAAACTGCACTATATGATTTGACAGTGAGCAACGTGAATCAATCATTCTGTCTCAGCATTGTTTCTCTGGGGTCAGACCTCAGGACTGTATCTTCATCTCAGGGAATCCTCTCCTTTGCTAAGGAATCAGGAAGGAATCCTTTGGCGTGCTGAATAGAACCAGTTAGAATATATCTAATAGATCCTATATCATCACATTCTACATCCATTGAGATTGTCCAGGGTTTGGGGGTTTTGGTCGAACACTTTCCATCGCTGTGCTGAGAAAAATTCTTCTGTAGGGTTCAGGCAGGGAGAGAATGGTGGAAGAAAAACATAAACGCTGGTTATTAAGAAACGACTCGCGTATTCTCTCACCGCAGTGAAAGATCACGTTTTCCCAAACGACAACATAAACAGGATGATGGGCCTGATCATGGCCTCTCTGCTCATGTCTGAGTAAATCCTCCTGTGGAGCTTCAGAAATATGGATGACATTTAGTGTTGTATGGTCCTCAAGTAAGATGACTGGACCGTGCATGCTGAGTGCTGGTGTGTCATCGATGACAACAGGGTGGCAGTCGTGTTTAACCTTCGGCGCCTGAGTGTGTTTTGTTTGGAGAATAGGGTTTAACCTAATTCAATAGCACTTCAAAGATAACATTGTTGATCCAAAGTAGTTAAAATTTAAAAAATTAAAGTTTGATAACAAATAAGCAGTGATAATAAAAATAACGATAACAAGAGCAATCATGATACTACACAGCACAAGAATTTAGGCATATTGACAGGCTGAAGAATAAAAATGTGTTTTCAGATTACTTTGGGGATGATGAGAGGGAGAGAGTTCCAGAGTTATTGATTCCAATAACAAGTATTGTCTGACTTACTTATTCCTCTGTGCATTGATTATATCAATTTCAGATAATTCTACAACATCCTGCGACAGGATTGTTAAACGCTGTTTTAATCCACAGCTCAAAATATGATGAATGAGTGATTTAGTTTTTCTTTTTAGACCCAGGAGGTGGACAAACGCGGTGTTGTGATAGATTTTGGGGAATTTGATGATTTGCTGACTAAGGAAACTTTTATCTTGACAAATAAACCGAAGCCAGAATCAGTGGATGGGGAAATCAACGGAAATAAAACTGCATTATAACATTTGGCAACTTTTAAATGCAAGACTGAAAACTATATAAGGTATTAAACTACAGGTAGAAATGTTAAACCTCAGAGTGGGGATATAAACGTCTGAAGAACTGAAGATGTACTTTTGTTTGAGTCTCGGAAAAGAAAACGTTCTAAGGTTAAAATAGTGAAAGAGGATGGGAGACAAAGTCTGTGTTTTTCAAGGTTCTAATATTTTTGCCTGTAATTGTATGATACAGTTTGAATAGGAGAATTTGAATGCAACGCAGCAGTTATTTCACATAATTAGACTATTTTAGTCCATGAAATGGGAACATGGGTAATGAAGGAGAGACAAGTTTAAAAGATTCTGTCTGGTCACGTCCTTTTGAAAGAGATGAGGATCAATATCAGGAATGCTGTTTGATATTCTTCATCTCTCAGAATAGAGAATAAGGCTGAAAGACTCACAAACAGCCTTGTCCTCAGACCATCCTCTGGTGCCACACTGATCCCAGCATGGGTGACAAAACCCTCCTCCTCTAAATCTGTCTCCAGCGTCAAACGTCCTGATGAGGACACATTTGTTGGACTAGTTTGAACTGCAAGTTTCATTCCTTAATTTAAAGCTGATAGTCATTTAATAAGTGATCCAAATTTGTGTGTTTTTGAATGCATCACAGATAATGAACACAATGTGCTTCCAAACTGAATGTAAAGCGTTTAATATGAATTCATGATCAAGTAACTGGTGAAACAACATTCAAAAACATCTTTGGCATCTTTGAGTTCTTCTTATCTGTGAATGGTTTGCATTGGGGTGTCGTGAAAACAATACATTCTTCAGGTCCTGTGTGAATCCCTCAACATCCTGATCACATTTACAAAGAAAAACAATTACAGCTTCTCCATCCATCAAACTGTCTGACATACGATATAAGCTGATTATGTAGCTCATGCACTATCATCTATTTATGTCATTAAAAGGCAGTCTTGATTGGCACCAAGTGTCATAAACACATTTTATAAAATACAGTATTAATATATCAGTTTAGCTGCGGAAAGGACCAAAATGCTAATTCAGTTCACCTAAATATCATCGGGAGAAATCCATACAGATGAGTATTCAATGTTTCAACATCCCCAGCGTCCCTGCACAGAAAGCTGTGGCCTGACGATGAAACCAGTTTGATGTCCGGATGAAAAAAGACACAATTAAATAATGCCACCTGCAGACAGAACTGAGGTAATGCATCCATGCACTTTTCCCCTCTTTTTCACATCATCGCTCTAGAAAGAGCAGTGGGTTCCTTGGAGAAGCTGTTCGATATCACGAGTCCTCTTCGATGTAGACTAACATGTAGTAGAACAGAGCACTGATAGCCAGCAGAGCGACCGACAGCACCATGTTCCTCCGATTCTCTCCTCGTAATGTCTTCAGCTCCTTGTCTAGAAAAAAAAACACAAGATGGGTGCGCAGGCGTTAATGTGCGGCACTGGCAGGCTGCCTCTTGGTACGGCGGAACACATTTAGAGTGGCAACAGATCTATCTCTGGTAAAGTCTTAATTGCTCTATATTTTAACAGTGTGAGTCACAATGTAGAAAACGTGCCTGTCGTCTGTAAAAGAAATAATAAAATGTGAAAGAAAAAAATGAAAAAATGCTTGTTACTATTTCCCAGAGTTCACATTTGTATCTTAGCTGTTACAAGCCAAAAATATTCACACTTACATAGAGGACCAACACATACTGCAGATATTCAAGTTTCATCAGTTGAAACCAAAGAATATTCTTTTAAACAATTATCCAAATAGTTGCTGTCAGTGTTTTGGCCAATTCACAGTTTAGAATACAAGCACTACTGTGAAAAGCATTTTGTACATGTTTGTGCACAGTAATTAACTTAAAGGTTAAATTAATTATGTTTCAAAAGACTGTCAATATGAACTAGGTGTACGTATAATCCTTCACGTGATTGAGTATTTAACAGATTAGTTCATTAAAGAAACAGTCCGGTAGTATACATATAGTAGTATATTGTGTACAGGTGAAATTGTGCTCTGAACAAAGCGTTCAGTCTCACCTAGTTTCAGAACCCTTTCATTCATGATCCCCATTTCATCTTCCAGCTCCTGCCTGTGGAGGAGAAAAGATGAGACAGAGACAAATGGCTCAATCAGGAGCCTTGAACTCAAAGTCATTCATGAGGTTTAAGGAGGTATAGATTAAAAAAACATGTTTCAAGCAAAACCGCATCAGACATCAGATTTTTAAGGTAAAATGCTGGTTTCAACAACTTCTTAATTTCAGACCATAATGAATATACTGTAAGACCCATGTCAGGCATGAAAGATTAAACGAATAAGGTCAGTTAGTCGAGTAGAGAATAACCCTGGAGATGCCAGGTAATTGATTGATGATGATGTTTTCCTAATTCGCAGCGCGGAGTTGAGCTCTCTCAGCCACCGTACAAGTGTAAGTCTGGTCTTGTTCTGTCTCTGACTTGAAAATAAAAACATAAACCATCCTTGAGCACCATGTAATAACCTCCTCCTCCTCACCTCTCCCTCTCAGAGAGCTGCTCCTTCCTGCTCTTGAACTCCGCCCTCTCCAGGTTGTCGTGGCAACGCGTTCGCCTCTCCTCCAATCGATCAATCTGCGATCAAGAGATGAAGTTAATTGATTAAACACATCGATTAAATAAACACAATAATCACATGAAAGAGATCAGTGGATGAATGAACACAGCGTTGGCTAAAGAGATGCTAACTGGCTAAAGGCAAATAAACCAGTTCCGACGTCTCACCTCAGTGGCGACGCTGGTTTTCTCTCGTCTTTTATCTTTAAGTTTAGACATTTTGTGTCAGGACCCCGCGCTGCTGAGCTAGTTGAGGGAAACTGTGACAACGCGGAAGTGCTGCGTCTTCTTCTTCGCAATGTTTACTTCTTCCGCGAGCGCTCTGCTGCCCCCTGTCGGTCACCAGTCGCCTGCTGGTGCTGCTGCAGCCGCTTCCTCCTGCTCTAAAGTTTAAAACAATACCATTGCGTGAGTTATTGCGTCCTCAAGACCTAAACAATGGCAGCAGCAGCCGAAATGGAACCACACAGTGAATCCTGGGTGGTTTGAGGCTGTGGTGTCACTGGTTTGGCTGCAGAGCTGCTGCTGGAGGCCTCCTCACACTGACAGGTGAGCACAGCTGAGCTCTAATCGGATTATTTGACCTCAGAGAACTCGACGTGTTCAGATGAGAAGGAAAGAGGTGAGGAGGAAGATCTTTCTCTCCTCCTCTACCTCCTTTCTGTCTTTTCTTTCATTGCAGGGAAGTAAAAAATGCCTCTCTTCATCAACCGGGACCAGATCTTTGCTCACCAGGTTCATCTGCTGGAGCACAAACTGAGGGTAAGTGACCAATGTCAAGCGTGTGGGAGCCTCATCCAGCACCTGAGCACATACACAAGAGTTGTGTTGTGCCTTTTACTTACATGTATTTGTGTTTTCAGAGTAAAGAAGAGCGGATACTGGAGCTGGAGACGGAGAATGCTATTCTTCATCTGAGACTTGCAGACGTAAGAAGATTTATTCTGCACAGGCTTAACAGTCTATTCTACTCTGCATTAGCTGTGCCTATCGCCATTAATTCTGTCTTCCTGAATGGCTCAAGGTTTTTTCTGAATGACTCACATGCTTTGTTAATTGCATTTCACATGCGTAAGAGTGTATTAAATATCAATTAACAATGAGTTGTTGGACCTGGGGCTTGAGGACAGTTTTCATATCGGTCCACATCAATAATAATCACAATAAGTGTCACAATATTTCTGTTATGGTGAGAAATGTTACACTTCCACACTGTGCATGTTCCACCTGTACTTTTCATACTGTGGCCTTTCATATTACCTGCTGGAAAGATCGTGTATGTAGTTTTAAAGATGTGTTTTATTTGATGAACCAAATATCAACATCAACAAAGCCAGGGCCAAGTCCGTGTTTTGTGAGAATTGACCAGGTTTCTTTTTGCTCCATCGATAAGTAGCGAGTATCTAATTGTTAGAATGACAAAACAGGATTCTGTGATGCTGAATACAATAATTATCATTGCAGAGTATCTTGTGTGTCTGTATATGGGAAACCATCTATTTGTATTCTTCTATGTTCTTAACCACTCAACAGTCAAGGAACAAACCAGACAATCTTAGTCCAGTAAATAAGAAGTTAAGAAAGAATGAAAAGTATCCAACCCAACTGCATCACATACTGTACTTTGCCTAAATTAGCATGTTGATCTTATATCCTTTTCTAGTGTCTGGTGAAACTACGTCACGACCATGAAGAGGAGACCAGAGCGCTGAACCATCATCATCAGCACCAGAGAGAGGCACAGAATGAAACCCGGGCCGGCCTCACCAAACTCCTGTCTGGAGTCCAGGTACAGATACACAGAGCGGGTCGTGTGGAAACAGAAACACACACACACACACACAAAGAGTAGAGTCACACACCCCATCCCCACACTTCATGAGTCCTCTGTGCGTGTGTGGCAGGAGGTGAAGCAGGACCTGAGTGAGGTGTTCGGAGTGTATGTGAGTTTTGCCGCCGAGCTGGAGGAGCAGAGCAAGCAGCTGCTGGAGAAAGTGGAGCAAGCCAGCTCCTCCACGAAAGGTCAGAGTGGAGACGAGGTGCAGGGTAAGTACCTGAGTGGGTGGAGCCGTGAATGTGGCGTTTTTGACATCGTGCATAACTTTTGTTCCAGGGGGAATATTTTCCTTGTGGTACAATCTCTCGGGTTTGGGCTTCACAGGGTGGAGCCTGTGTGCAGTGAGTTGAGAGCGGCCATTAGAGTAAGAGCCATTAATACTGACCTGTAGTTGTTTCCAATTTAAAAGAGCCAAATGCTGGATCAGTGCTTTAACAGGACACTGAGTTTGACTGTGGACAGTCGACTGCACAGTGGAGTTCAACTCTATGAATAATAATGTAACAGACAATTGTATTTAAGTCTTTCACATCTATATACATGTTAAAGACTGATCAAAATAGAGTTATGTCAATTTTGATATTTGATAATATGTTATATCCCCCATGCCCACAAAATATGATGACCTACTAAAGTCTATACAAAAATAAGTCACTTTAAACAATGAATCCTGCATAGACAATTTAAATAGACAATATCTGAGTGTATTTTATTCAGTCTGGAAAGAACCCATTCAATTTTGGTGTTGATCCACGAATTCCGTTTGAACTTTCTTTAACATTTCGAGATGAGGCATCGTTCAACATTGTCATTGATTTCTCAGAGAATAATTCATGGATGGAACATTGCGCAGGTGTGCAATGTGGTTTAGATTAAAATAGAAATCCCCATTTTGTGAATGTAAATGTGGTTTCCCAACAGACTGTTGGGCCTTGGCAGAGGTCTGAGCTCCACTGACTTCCATTCTAGTTGTCTAGGCATTTTTTAAATCCCTTCCTCCTGGTCTTACACTTTCTACCTTTTACTACCTACAACATGTCAACTACTCCCTGCTGAAGCTGGTGACAGGTTATGAACTGCCTGTGTGTGTGTGTGTGTGTGTGTGTGTGTGTGTGTGTGTGTGTGTGTGTGTGTGTGTGTGTGCCAGTAATCCTCTCTCACCCCCCCTCCCCTCGAGCCAGTCCAAGGTTGACTGTTCTGTCACCCGCACAGTCAGCTGGTCTCCACGGCTCTGTCGATAGGCTGATCCGGTCGGGCGCTGTGGCAGACATAAGCCCGAGCTCATGCTGTCCAGGGCATAATACTCCGAGCCGCTCCGAAACAAAGTGGCTTTTCTTGACCTTTTTACTGTTGATGTCTGGTGAAGGAGGAATTTAGAGATTTACCCTCAGTAATCACATCACAATGACACTATTATGTTCTGTGATGCTACAAACCCCACCGGCTTGTGACTTTAACTACTCGCTGGTTTTTCTCATATTACGTTGTGGTTGAATTATATTTGCCTCTTTGCTTTTAACATTTAAAAAAATTAACTTTTTCAAAATGTAAAGATTTATTAACCATCCGTTAGGTTTAAGATTTTTGGAGGGCATTTCACCTTCTAGCTCACCCAGTTTGCAATCTGTTCTAAATTGGATTCCACGTGCACCATTTCAATTTGTGGCCATTTCTCTTTCTTTTCTTTGATACATGGACAAGTAATATTTGATTGGTAGAATAATTCTGTCAAACCCAGATTAAGAGACGCATCCGGAACGGGTTTTAATCACATGATTGCAACAGCGGATCATTTTTCTGACCTTGTCTCGTACATTTAATTCAATTTATTGAGAACATACCAAAATAATAAATAATAAACAGGCTGATTCACTCAATCACTTAATGTTCTGGAGAAGAGGATATTTAACCGTTTTTTCTACTGTTATGTCATTTGTGAGTGTGTGAGAACGGGCATGTTTGGTGCCAGGTGTGAATTCACGTGTGATGGAGCCAGTGGTGTCTTCTTGTTTGTCTAAAAATAAACTTTCTACCTCCCTGACTCAGACCTGCAGGCCCGTGTTGCAGCTCTGGAGCGCTCTCTGGAGGAGGAGAAGGAGAGGTGCAGGGCAGAGAGGCAGCGGAGGCAAGAACTTCACAACACAGTGGTGGTGAGGAGAGAAGATGTATTTCCACATTGGCCAGAGGTAAAGGGTTGTGTGTACAAAAAGAACTGCAGCAAATCAACAGTTTCTTCTGTGTGTTGCTACAGGAGCTGAGAGGTAACATCAGAGTTCACTGCAGGGTGCGACCCGTTCTGTCCTTTGACCACGTGCAGTCCTCCACCTCTGGATCAGGGTGGGTCAGCACCATAAAATACAGAATGATAAATGAAGGTAATCCAATGTTAACACCTTACTTCTTTTCACTTTTAGTCCTGCATCATCTGAGGAAGTGGTCTACGCGATCAGTGATGTGAGTTTCGGACTCGAACATTTGATTTGGTTGCTATTAACTCAACTCAACGTTCCTAATCAGTTGTTTTTCCTAATTTTTGTGTTTTCAGGACACGGTGATGGTGAATTGCCTCAAGACAGGGATGCCAGTGCAAAACAAGATGTTTGAGTTTGAGAGGTAAAATAATCACGATCAATCACTTGGTTTTTATAGAAATTTTCTTCAAAAAACAATGTGTCAAAGTGCTGTAAAGAATAAAATAAATAAAAACAATATCACAACCCATCAAATATTATAAAGATAAAATAGTAATACCCAAAAAAATATATTAGAAGAGATGTGAAAAGGATAAAGAAGAAGAAGCAAACTGTAAGGCAGTCTAAGACGTCTAAAGGTTAATTAATAAAATTCAATGAAAAGCCTAAAAGTAAAAAGTTAGATCTTGTGTTGTGCTTTTAGAAACATCAACGTTCTGCACAGTGCACATTAAAGATGTTTTTTTAATGACATGATATTTAGCGGTCACTGTTGTTTCCTCCAGGGTTCATGGACCAGAGGACTCCCAGGACACGGTGTTTGAGGAAGTCAAGCCCCTGATTACATCCCTGCTGGACGGGTAGGTGTTAAACAATACTAATACCACCACCCTGTGGGAACTGAGGGATTACAGGTGAAGAACAAAGGGAACCAAATAAATGTCAAACAACATAATATGATTTAATGGCTTCGGCATTAATCGAATGCTGCCTCTGTCCCCGCCCCGCAGCTATAATGTGTGTATCATGGCGTACGGACAGACAGGAAGTGGGAAGACTCACACCATGATGGGATCAGACTCGTCAGAAGTGTCGGCAGCGGCCCAGCAGGGTATCATCCCCCAGGCTGCTGCTGAGCTCTTTCGGTGAGAGACACTGGACTCTTAATTCATTTATTGTTACATTTACAGA
Organism: Limanda limanda; assembly: GCF_963576545.1. Classification (NCBI taxonomy): domain Eukaryota; kingdom Metazoa; phylum Chordata; class Actinopteri; order Pleuronectiformes; family Pleuronectidae; genus Limanda; species Limanda limanda. The sequence continues at coordinate 9,961,355 of NC_083653.1, read as the reverse complement.
GTGAAATGACTGAATTCAAGAGGCTTTTGTGCTCGGGCCCTGTGTTTATTTATCTGTGTATTTGATCCTGTGTGTGACCCAGGCTGATCTCTGAGAAGCCTGCGGAGAGCCACACAGTGGAGGTGTCAGTGATTGAAGTGTACAACAACGACGTGTATGACCTGCTGGCTAAAGACGGGCAGGGGAACCGTGGCGACCAGCGCAGGGACGTCATCACCACCTCCTCTGGTGCCAGCCAGGTTCCCTCCCTTACACACGAGTGAGTACTTCCTGTTTGCTTGTGATTATAGACTGTGAGTCGCAGGTGATAGTTTAGGAGGTGCAGTCATTTTTAAAGCTCTACTTATCAATATTTTATATTTAAATGACATTTTTTAAAATGGTATACTGGTATACTGGTGTTGTCAGATCTGTGAACATGATTTGTTGCGTCGGGTAGATTTTTCTTCCAGGGACAAACTCTCCCACTCACGACCTGACTATTAACTTTGACAACTCCGTGCTAACCCCCACTCAGACTGCTAGGAACCTGGGTGTGACACTCGACAGCCAACTCTCCCTTTCTGCCAACATTACTGCAACAACGCGGTCCTGTAGATTCATGCTTTACAACATCTGGAGAATACGCCCCCTTCTCACTCAGAAGGCGGTGCAGGTTCTGGTCCAGGCCCTGGTCATCTCACGCCTCGACTACTGTAACTCCCTCCTGGCAGGTCTACCTGCTACTGCCATCCGACCTTTGCAGCTCATCCAGAATGCAGCAGCTCGACTGATTTTTAACCAACCTAAATTCACTCGCACTACTCCGCTCCTCCGCTCCCTACACTGGCTACCAGTGGCTGCCCGCATCCGGTTCAAAACACTTGTACTCGCATACCATGCTGTAAACAGATCAGGTCCAGTTTACATCCAGGACATGGTCAAACATTACACACCAGCACGTTCACTCCGCTCTGCTTCAGCTAAACGACTCGTTGCTCCTTCACTGCGAGCTAAACACTCATCAAAATCACGACTGTTTGCTGTCCTAGCTCCTAAATGGTGGAATGAGCTCCCACTCGACATCCGGACATCTGAAAGTTTACACATCTTCCGCCGAAAACTAAAAACACACCTCTTCCGACTGTACCTTGAGTAAAAAAAAAAAAAAAAAAAACACTGACCACTTTTGAAACTAACAGAAATTGTACTGTCTTGATTCTTGTTGTTCTTGGTTTGTACCCTTGGGGTTGAATGCACTTATTGTAAGTCGCTTTGGATAAAAGCGTCAGCTAAATGAAATGTAATGTAATATAATGTAATTTTCCTCGGCTCCCATTACCTCCCGTGATTCCGTGCTGCTTCACACCTTCTTTTTTTTAAATTATTTTGATTGAGAGATGTTGAGCAGCCAATTCTACTTACTGTATGTTTAAGGTCAGTGTGTGCTTCCTGCCCCAATGCCAGCTGATGGTGTGTGCGTTTCATTTCTATGCATGGTTTACAGACCTGTGTGCAGCGCCTCCGAGGTGATGCAGATCATCAGCAGCATTCTGAACCTCAGGGCTCACTGTCCCACCCTGGTTCACACCGAGTCTTCACGCTCTCACCTCATTGTTACCCTCACCATTTCCTCCAAGAGTCCCAATGCACTGGCCCTGGGTTAGACACACACACACTCACAGACTCACCCATTTTAGCATATCATTAACAACAGATGGCCACATATTCCTGTTTTCGTAACTCTATTTCTCTCCCATTCAGCCCGCAGGCTGCAGAGCGCCAAGAGGGACATGCAGCGCTCCTCTCAGAAGGAGTGGTGGAGCCCACGCTGCCGCCGCGCCAACCTCACTGCCCGCTACCCGTCTGACGAGCTCCTGGCAAGCCCCGCCTACTCTCCATGCCCCTCACCTTCCCTTTCGCCGTGTCCCTCCCCCAGACCCAGTATCTCACAGACTCCATTCAGGACCAAGCTGCAGCTGGTGGATCTGGCAGGGAGTGAGTGTGTCGGTGAGTGTCGGGCCTCTCTGCTCTCGGATGTTCTCTGAATTCTTTCTCCAGGAAAATACAGATTCTTAGACAGTACAGGCCAGTGTCCAGATGGACTAAGTTGCCTCATAAATCCAATCTGCAGTATTCACAGAAAAGGGATTGAAGACAGGACATGTTTAAATGTGAACATGTACAGTTGTTGTGATCTCAATATGGTTTTAGTTAAAATTTTTAACACCAAAATCATTAACAGGTTAAAGTGCAAACAAATCTGAAGATGGAAAACAGTCGATTGAAACTGGTACAACCGCTTCATATTCCCTTAGCAGAAATATATATGTGTGTGTGTGTGTGTGTGTGTGTGTGTGTGTGTGTGTGTGTGTGTGTGTGTGTGTGTGTGTGTGTGTATGTGTGTGTGTGTGTGTGTGTGTGTGTGTGTGTGTGTGTGTGTGTCAGGTATGTCTGGAGTGACGGGCGCTGCTCTGTGGGAGGTGTCCTGTATAAACCGCAGCCTCTCCGCCCTGTCTGACGTCCTGGGAGCTCTGGCCGAACAGAGACCACACATCCCTTACAGGAACAGCAAACTGACCCATCTACTTCAGGACGCCATAGGTGACACACACACTCAGTCTCACACACACACACACAAACGTTCATTCTTCTATAGGACCCGTGCATCGTATGTCTTGTCCCACCCAACAGTGTTGTCCCATCCATCTTAAAGATTCCACACATCAGTATTTTATTCATAAACACCATATATACTGACTTAACGTCTCTCTCCTTCTTGTCCTTTAGGGGGCGATGCCAAGCTGCTGGTGATGCTGTGCGTCTCTCCAACGCAGCGCTTCGTCACCGAGTCGCTGCAGTCCCTGGGATTGGGCACGCGTGCACGCCAGGTCCAGAAGGAGCTGCCGCGACGGAAGAGTAACACACTCAGAGTTAAGTGACGACATCAGGAAAATTTGTCGTCCTTTGCAACTGCCCCAGGCAACGTGAGTCCTGCGACCCGTCGTATCAACACGGCAGACCAGAGGGTTTTAAGGTGCAAAATGAGTTTCATTGATTTTACATTGAGTATTTAGTGCATAACTGTACCTGTGGGGAAGAAATCAAAGTGCACAGCCTTACACAATATGACTTAATGCAGTTATTAGAAATCTTTCCTAATCACTGTGTTACAAGGTGCTGCGTACTCATTGGTATCAACATCCTACACTGTACAACAATAAAAAACAATATTAGTCTAATATATATACTTTTCCTAACCCTTCGTACAGATTTGAATACATTGGTTGGTAGCTTCAATAGGAAATATGTTGTAAATGTGTGGGTTTTATTTCTGCTTTTAAATAGATCTGGGTGGTGCCACCTATGTTTTTAAAAGACTTTTTCAAACAGAGGCGTCGCCACAAATAGATGAATTCAAATAGATCTTGGTTTTAAGCCTATTTCAGGAAAGATAGGCCAAATGAAACTGCTGAAACTTTATAATACACATGCTGAGCCAGGTTGAGCCCAGCTGCTAAGTCTGCTGGTTAAGGGATAAATGACAGCACAATAATACACAGGTAGGACTTAATAATTGAATTGACCATTAAACCTTTGTTTTTAGTACTATGTTTTCCATAGTATTACGATGTAGCTCATGCCAATAGTGAATAGTGCTGTAAAGCTTTTTGAGTCATATTTATTATTTATGCTGTAAATAATTGAAATGCACGCTGCTCATGCTATGCCTTCTATTTTTTAGTATTTTGATGCATCAATGTTTATACAGTGTTTATATAACGTTCTCATGTATTCTGTCTGTAATCATGAACCCTTTTTTGTAACACATCACAAATCCTTCAACCACATTGATTGAACTGTCTCAGTAGAAAATAGAATAATGGAATCATTGGTACTTTATAATAAACAGCTGATGCGCAGGTATGTTTTCTTGTTTGTATCCGTCTGTTTCATAAACGCAAAGTCAGATTACAGCAAAGAGGAACACAAGGACTTTGTGTTACATCATTGCAAGTACAAATCTGCCAAACTGGTCGTTCAGCTCCTATCAGATTGATGATTATTTAATATAAGTTATTTCTGGTCTGTTGTTGGGGAGAATTTTCCTCCAAGGTGAAACCGCTGGACACTTCCCAGCATGAGTAGAACAACACACCGTAGCTGGTAATTAAATCTTCTTCATCATCTCCCCTGAGACAAACACACACACTCACATTTTAATGGGCGTCCACGCATCAGCATATACTGTACACTGCAATGAGAGCTCTGTACAGTGTATTCAAGTTCTATTTCATACAGTCCCAACGCTGCCATGTGTCTGAACCACAGAGGTCACGTGCCGCTCTGACATGAAAGCTGAAAAGCGTGTTTACGAAAGTGGAGATTTTAAATAAAGAGTGAGGATGTGATTATAACAAGAAACAACTCCTGGAGCAGCTTCTGTTTATAGAGCTGAGGAGCGGGAAGGTGAGAAGACGAGAAAAAGGGAGGAGAGGTGGAAAGGAAATGAGACGAGAGAGAAACAGGAAACAAAAGGAGGTGAGAATGAAGGGTGACAGCACATGACACTGAACTTGCGATTGTCATTTTTTCATTCTGCATCCGACAAATAAAATATAAGATAATGTCTAACAGGAGGATCCAGACGTGGATTATTTGTGGAAAATCCCACAGATAAACTGGAGGATCAGTCTCAGCTGTTGATAGTTGATCAGACTTGACTCAATTAATTAGAGATTTTGTTAAGGTAATAATAATCTGTTGGATTATAACAGTTTAAGGAACAGTAGATAAATGTCTCTCCCTGATGGATTACATCAAACTGCTTGTAATGCAAATACATCTAACACATTTTAGTGTTCAAATGTTAAAATCCACGTTATTTCAAATGATTTACATTTGGTTTCATTCGTCTAATAACTTTTATTTAATTATTATTATTTAACATAATAATGTGATAACTTCTAATTGTCGCTGTAAGAACTGGAGTCATTAGTGTCAACAGAAGATTGTCAGGGTCCGATCAGAGCAAGATAACTTCTGGAACATTCAGAAATGGGCAAAGCATTATGGAGGTAGGAGATGACGTATAACTTCTGCTGAGGAAATCTGTTTTAGTTTCCAGCACATCGACAAGGACGCCAACCATTTCACCAAAAGCTCTTAAAACTCACCATCTCTCCCAATTGACGCCAACCTTTACGCCCTCTTCCTGTATGGCTCCTCTTTATCATCATAGATATTTGTGTCTTTGTATTTGTGTCCATCAAGTGTTAGAAACGTTAACACAACTCACTTGCTCGCTGTAAGAAACGTCCCTGCTATATTCTCACATGGGCTCACTGATATATTTAACTGGCAGGAAAGGTTCTGTTAAAAGATCTGCAGCAGCTGACTCGGACATTAACGTTCTCACATGCAATATGTGGACATCAGTGCAGGTCTGAAAGCAGCTTGTATAAAATGTTGTCGAGTTTAACAAGGCAAGAGCCAGATAACTTTGTATGAAGCTGCACTTTTCCAGCTAGAGACACATTTTAAGCTTTGAAGAGCAAAATCCAGGCTCGTATCAAATCAAACTTATTTAGAAGAACTTAGCTCCAAAACAAACCTCAAACGTGCAGAGCTGAAACATAACATTAGATTTTTATTAATTCAAGCAAACTGTTACAGTCAACAGTTACATAAGTTACATGGTTTACAGTATTGATCTAATCTTTTTCTTTTTTTTAAACCAGGGTTACTGTCCACCCCCCCGTCCCTTTGCCCTCCCCCATCCACCCTCCCCACTCCCAAACATAGAAACAGCAAATCCATACAAGCGCAGGCAAGTAAGTAGTAACAGCACAATACATTCATCAACTCAACGATACGTTTTGTACGAACAATAAGGCAAGTAGAAGAAAGAACGAACGAACGAAACGGAAAAAAAAAGATGGCAGACATTTGCTTTGAAATGAGCCACAACAAGGCATGACGTGTCCTCCTCCTTTTAGGCCTGAAGGGGGAGCGAGCGTGCCCTAATTTCTTCTTCGGAAAAACAGTTGCTGCTGTGGGACTGAACGAGGTAAGGCTTCTCGATAGTGGGCGGGTCCACAGTAAAGGGGGGATCTGAGGAAAGAGCTGCCTTTGGTGGTATCGAGTGGTTGGCGGGTACCTTTCCTCTGCACGCTGAATATTCACCTGGAACAATAAGAGAGGCAGGAACTCTGATGTACAACTACAGCGTCTCATCACTTCCAGTGTCCGTATCTGTGGCTAATATCGCAAGAGAAGGAGCTGAGGCTCCTTTTCCTTCAAACTGATGGCTCAGTGTTTGTCATAGACATTGCTTTTTGTCAACATGAGCATACATGGCTCCTTATAACCTGGACAGACACAAAAAAGAAAAGCTCAATCTCTTGGCATTTATTTCCCTGGGGTAATGTTTTCGATGTAAGTGGATGGAAATGCACACACGTTGCCGAAGACGTCTATTTACTTCCCCTTCATTTTCAACCGTACAACAATCCTTCTATGACCTTTGACATACCAGCACAATCTTTTGCTTGTTCTTTGTAGTAAAACCAGTCCTGATAACAAGAGAAAACAAAAGACAACCCAGCTTGTGTTCTGCAAACTACTGGCCTATTAAAACTGCAAACGTTTCAGCAGGAAAAGGTAAATAAAAGAAGCTAAAACAGAAGTCATTCAATGCCGTGGTCAGCCACCAGGCGACAAAACTGTACCGGAGAACTTGCCTTCATTTTTTTTTTTCATCTTTTTTTATATCGATGTACAGATAAGAAATTAAAAACAAGTGGTTCTTCAAAGAAAAAAGTCATTTTCATGTATAACAATAGTAAACGTGGGGGATTTCATCAGGAGAAATCCAGCTGAAAAAAGGTCCTGTAGTGCAGAAAAGAATGAATGCAAAAGAATCTCTCTTGGAACACGAGAAGACGGACGAGGGCGATGTGGAGACTGTCCTCCAAACACAATCCACAACGAGACGAGAGATATGACGAGATAAAAAACTTCGACAGGGGATAAATGGGGCAACAACGACGTTCCTCTTCTCTCCGGAGTGGTAAGGACTCTGATGGCGAGGTGTGGGGGGGGCAGGGTATATGGAGGTGGGTGCACCTGAACAATTTTGTCCTCTCCTGCCACCGCTGCTTTCTATTTTTTCCCCCAGCTCTCTGACGGCCATCACTCCATCCAGTCTCCTTCGTCAAACTCGGACTCGTCCTCGGAGTCGGAGTACTCCACAGCGATGCGCCGGGACAGGATGGTGGCCACGTCGTTGCCGACTCGCTCGTGTTTAGCCGCCTCTTGCTCTCGCTGCTCCTCCACTTTTCGCAGATGTATGCCTGCAGCAAAGATAATAAGAGAGATACTGGATGTTCTTATGTCGTGGATTACGTAAGTGTAAGTATACAAAATTGTTCTGAAAGAGTCCAACTATGTAAAAACAGCCATTTTATCAGCGGAAATCCTTAAGTAGGACTAAACAAGTTCTGTCTTCCTCGTAATTATATTTAAACCAAAACTTCAACTAAAGGTTATTTTCATTTGGCTGCAAAGCTCTCACAGCCCCATGTGAGATTTATCCAATTCACTATCGTACATGAAATTAAGAAAATCAGTCGGCATTCAAGTTTGAGTCACTGAGTCATTTGAGATTTTTGACATTCTAAAAGATCTGTCAATCAATTGATGCTTTTAATACATGTTTCAAATGTAATTTTATAGATTTGATGCATTTCTCCAACTTGTGAACTGCGGCTCGTGACCCACCTTTTCTGATGGCCTCCAACAGGACACTGCGAGCATCGCTGATGGGCGGTAGACTGGCTGGATGGTGCCTCTTGGACCCCAAATCGTGGAGGTTGTGGGGTGAGGCCATGGCTCCTGCTGAGGGGAAGGCCGGCAGCGGTGGCGGGCCTGACATACCGGGCGAGGAGCTCCGCGCTCCGGGGAGAGGCAGAGGGGGAGGCGGTGGGGGAGGAGGCAGGATGTTGCCGGCCCCATGGGTACCAAAGCTCATGGGTGGGCCCTTGTCCAGGACCTGCTGGAGACGAGCCGGGGAGGAGGAGTGGAGTGGAGGCGCCACGGGCGGAGGCGCCGGGTGGAGCACCCCCGGAGCAATCTGGAGGGGAGCAGGGGCAGGTGGGATGGCCATGGGCTGCTGGACTGGTAGAGGAGGAATGGGAGGAGGAGGGGTGCCCCGCATGCCTGAGGAGGGTAAGGGCGGAGGCGGAGGGGGAAGAGGTGGAGGCGGAGGAGGAGGAGTGTTGGAGTTGAATCCTGCTGTTCGTGCCGGAGACTGAGGTCTGCTGTCGGAAAAACCCGAACTGGAGCTGCAAAGAGAGAGAGAGACGGACAAAATGATAACAAGAGACAAAAAGTTCAGGTCAGCGTAACAGTGAGATCTTACATTCTTCCTTAAGATAAGAGAAGATAAGATAAAATGAGATAATCCCTCATTAGTCCCACTATGGGGCAATTTGCAACAACATTTTCTGCAACATCCTTATAACAATTTGAGCTTTTGCTTTATTTCCACAGATTCTCCACAGGTCCTCAGTGGGTGAGTGTTGTGTCTTTCAGCCCGATATCTCCTCTGTAGATAAGTGTGTATTCCTATTTACATTAAGGACCCAATGTTATCAGCTCCCTGACCCTGAGGCTGTGTGGGTGGATCGAGCCACTAACCGAGGACACTGCAACACAAATCACAGCCAGAGAAAGTGAAGAAGAGAAAATGACGCGTGGAGTATTTCCTCTGAGCACACTTGATGCTGCAGGGAGAAAACTCGATACCGAGCGTGATGATGGTGAAGAGACGGTGGAATGTAACGTCGGAAAAGGAGTGAAAACTAAGAACAGGGGATGAAGAGTTTTTAAGAAAAGGAGATGGCACGCTGCAAGGACTTCAGCAAGGAAAATCGATGATGTTTCTGTGGTGCCGTAGCCGCAGCCTTAATCATAGCCTGTGATCTCTCCATTCCTTCAGACGGTGACATATGCAGCAGAAAAACAACCTTTAATACGCTCAGTGGCCTGAACACTCTATTGATCCTGCCCCTCTCTGAGCCTTTTCCCATTTTATGTTGTCTGCAGTCGACAAAACTCCATCCATCCATCCATCCATCCATCCATCCATCCATCCATCCATCCATCCATCCATCCATCCATCCATCCATCCATCCATCCATCCATCCATCCATCCATCCATCCATCCATCCATCCATCCATCCATCCAGTCTTCCCTTCTTCCCTGTGTTTTTCTGTTCAGCTCAAACAGAGCAAAAAATCCTCAAACAAAAGCTCGGCCATAATAACCGTGACAGAATGCCACTCGGTATTGATCCGTACGAGAAAGAAATAAATAGACCAACTAAATTGATTATGAGCCGGATTGCAATTTGATGTGTGCGCATGTGAGTCTGAGATGAGGTGAAATGGTATTTACAGATAATTCTTCACACTTGAATCCGCTTGGAAAACCACACGAGCAGGATTTTGTGTCGCAGCTGCAGCAGGTTTCTGGTTTGGAGATGCGAGTGAACGCATTTAACTAAGGTCCCTAAAGATTACATGAGGCTGATGTTACGCGTGTGTGTGTGTGTGTAGAGGGTTTCTAGTCCCACCTGATGACAGATGGTGGCTTGATCTCTCCCAGTGGGTGCATGGGAGGAGGTGGTGGCGGGTCGTGGGGCCGCGAATACATTCTGTCCCCGGTGCGGTTCAGCAGCTCGTTCATCTGGGTGTAGGGCAGCGCCGCCAGCGAAAAGTGCCCGTCCATTTCCTCCATGTACATAGGATCCCTGAGCAGAGAAGTACGCTTTCATTTTCTCACTCGTCTTTGAGTCCTGTGAAGTTTTGTCCTTTTGAATCTTGTTGTCACTGTTTCCCAACTGTTTATAACTTATTCATACTTTTTGGGGGTTTGTGCACAGGATTGCATGTGCACGATTTATTTCAGTCCTCATCATTTTCAGATTAAATCAATTCACATGAAACGTGAACTTGGGAACAGTGAGCAGCAATTTTTGGTTCTTACAATTTCTAATTTGCATGCTCTCTCTCATGGGCCCTTGCAAACTAGCAATGTGTACACGTGACCCACCATCACACATTTCCACCAAAAAATTACTTTTCCTCTCAGTTTTGCTTCGGATTAGAATAATACTGAACTGAAGAGAAGGCCTCCAGTGAAAATTAGAAGAAAAGAGTCAAAAAAATGTTATCCTCTAATCTTTATCCTTATATCTGAACTCTGTTATGTTTGAAATCACCTCAAGCAATACTGAAAATATATAAAGAATCTCATTGGTGTATTTGCTCCTAGCCAGAGAAACCTATTTAAACGAGAAAGACGCGTTTTTGTAAGATGTGTAGTCAACATCTCATGAAGATATTTTAATACAAAAGCTTCAAGCTTCTTTCTAAAATTACCTTCGCCAAGGAGGTTATGTTTTCATCAGTGTTTGATTGTTTGTTTGCAAGATACAAAACTAGGTGGAAGTAATGTGGTATCATTTCATTCTGGTGCAGTTCCAGGAATTTTGTATCACGTTCTTTGACATTTTTAAACATCTTTGTTGATTTCTCGAAAGAATTATCTGTAAATCTTGATGAAAAGGTCTGACATATTTATGGTCGATGAGTGTGAAAATGAAAATCCGGATGTGCTTCGATGAATTCAAATGTGCTACAAAAAATCCCTGTGGTGATGCTGCTAGTTTTTTCCGTCACGCACACCGTGGCTGTATGAACATCACATACTGGGGGAATCATTCTATATATTGAGATCCATCGTCGTCTATGCTCGGAGAAAAGATTTCAACTTTTCATGACACAGAACAAATCCAAGAAAACCACCAATTTGCATAAAACCTTCACTCATTAATCACGTTGACTGGCAGAGAAATGATTGTGAACGAGCGGCGTCCGAGCTTTGTGGCACAATAAACGCAATCACAGCTACGAGGGACGTTCATCATTAGTTTGCTGTGGCTGCATTTCCCCTGCGCCAGCCAAGTGTAAATTGAAAGAACCTAATCTCGATGCAGTGGGCGCAATTTATTATTTTTGCAGATCGAGTGATTGCGTCTCGCTGATAAATATGTGTTTCACCAATCAGTGCTGTTTAGGCTCATTGTTATCTTAGATGAAGTTATATCATGTATCCCTGTGGCTACCATGTGCACACTACTCACATCCTTTGACGCCTGTATGTTTTGGGCCTAAAGTATGTGTGAGCATTTCTGACTATGAGATATGCAATACATACTGGACATCAACCTCCACATACCTGTTGTTATGGTAACCTGCAGATCCGTTGGCCTCTCTGTGCTTGTCTTCAGGGAGGTCCTGTGCCAGCTCCGCACCCAGAGCCAGTTTCTGCCACTCCTTTTTACGGTCGTGCGGCGCCCGCGGTATCTTCTCCGACTCTGGCGGACGCTCTATTGCCTTCATCTTTGGAAGAGTTAACGGGATGGTAGAGGCAAGAATGAGGTGATACCCCCAACATGGTGACGGGGGGTGAGGAGGAGAGAGAAAAGAACAGATTAGCTGCCGTCATTTGTCGTCTTGTTTGACAAAAGAAAAATGTGAGTCAGATCAGGTAAAAAAAAACAAAAAAACACACGATTCAACTACATTTCAAATATTTTTTTACACTCTTTTCTGATGCTGATTCATCCATGGAAACACCAAACCGTTTCGTTTTACATGGCAGCCATATCAATCTAAACAAAGTGCTGAACTAGCTTTGAAGATACAGTTCACAAAATCTGTTATTTAAAAGCAAAAGCACTTCACAGAAAATTATATTATGTCATTCCAGCTTGGGAACAGGGAGTGCTCAGTGACTGGCCAAATCAAATCATGAAACGTGTGTATTAACGTCAATAAAGTAGACAAACAAAATTTCAGCAACAACAGCACTCTCCACCTCCCACACATCAGTGAGACTGACTTTTAGCACACACACTTTTCACAGGCCTGTAAAAGACAAACACACATCAACAGTCTTTTCAAAATTAATAGCTGTATTTTTACATACCTGCCCTGGAAGGTCTAGGTACCTGTAGACCTGATCATACATGCGGGGATCCTGCAACTACAAGAAAAAAAACAAAAACCACAAGAGAAGCACCGGGGGTGAGGGGAGTCGGGACTCCAAATAATCAACACAGCACCGGATTGAGCGCAGGGACGAAATAACAGAGAGTGAGTGGGACAAAAGGGAAAGAGGGAAACAGAAAAGTGCTGTTAAACAGAAAATGTCAGCGTTCACAGCTCTGGGGGGACGTCACAATACAGGTGGGACACAGCTGTGCACACACATAAACACACACACACACACACACACACACACACACACATCCAAAAACATACACACGGGGAAAGAACAGAGCTGAGCGCAAACAGAAGATGCAGGTAGAAAGAGGGAGATCTCACTGGAATGGAAGGACAAACTACAAAAGGTGCGTATTTCTGTGTGTGCGACCAACAACAACAACAACACACACTGAAGAATGACATGCAAAACAAACACACACGTGAGCGAGTCAACTCAGAATAAAAAAAAGAGCAGATTTTAACTCGGGAGACTAAAATGAATAATGTTCAGTTCAAATAAATCCTGAACCTCCTTTATTATGCATTCAGACGAGAACATAATCAGCAGTACCGACACAAACAGTTCAGTTGAAAACAACCAAACATTATCCGCCTGTTTTAGTGAATATTTTAGGAATAAGGATGGTGTTGTTCTGTTTTCCCTCATGTCAAGTTTGTCACCAAATCCCCGCTAAGACTAAAAAACATCAACGTGTTATGGATGCTGCCGACCTGTGGTACTCTGCTTACAGCCCACTGAAAAGTCAATAAATCACCAAATATGGAGGAAAAACGACTGAAACATTTCTACATTTTTGGGGCTATTTTGAGTGGTGGATTAACACATATAGTGTTGTAGTGAGTCTGGTCTTCTCCTGGTATTTGTTGACATGAAGAATATTGAAGAATATTGTCAGACATGTAGTTGAGAAACATTCTTGAGGCAGTCAAACAGTTATTATGGTTATAGCAGTAGACACATCATGCAGATTGTGTGTTTGTGTTGAGACCACATTTGTTGTGTATCATTTCCCCCTGAAGTGTGTCTAGGCGAGGAAAAGTAAAATAACATTTCCAATCTGACATCTATCTCTTTCGTGTCACATAGACCCTGCAGGGTGGTCTACCCGTGTGTGTGTGTGTGTGTGTGTGTGTGTGTGTGTGTGTGTGTGTGTGTGTGTGTGTGTGTGTGTGTGTGTGTGTGTGTGTGTGTGTGTGTGTGTGTGTGTGTGTGTGTGTGTGTGTGTGTGTGTGTGTGTGTGTGTGTGACTTTAAATTTAACATGCTGGTTGACAGGTGGCTGATTCAACACAACATGGGACAGCATCTCATCTGGTTTGAGGCCGGGCGGCTGAGATTGAGTGTGGGAATAAATCCTAATGGTAATGTACATTGATTAGGTTCTTATTCATTATGGACCATTACCCCTGATGAGCACTGGCTGAGGGGAAGCCTCCGTGCTCACTCTCTCTCTCTCTCTCTCTCTCTCTCCCACACACACATACACACTCACAGATCTTGATGAATGACCTTATCCCCCACTACTCCGACACATTCATATATCTGAACTGACAAACCTGAGGCAGCTCTGCCTCCTGACGTCTGCTGAGGCTGAAGAAGCCGCGTCCCAATCTTTACTTTACTCTGAGATCCAGCCGCATGTCTCGTGTATCATTTGGAAGATTAGTTTCACTTCTATTAACCTCTGACTTCCTGAAAGGTTTGTGGGCATCGTGCCTCAGTAATATTTAATATTGGTATTAAAGAGGACTATCAGCAGTAAAATAAGTGAGCATGTGCTACTCAGAGAGATTTGTAGCTTTTAATACCTCCGCCAAGGAGGTAATACATTTGTATATGGATTTGTATTTTGATCCAGAAAATTTTATTTCTACTTTCTTTGACATTTTAAGAAAGGGCATTTTTTGTTGATGAAGAGAATTATGTGTTAATTTTAATGAAAAAACGTAGACATACTTAGGGAGTGTGCAATTTCGCGCAGTCTACTTGGTAGACAGACACAAGGGCAACGAATCATACAACAGGCAAACATGTGTCCAGCAAAGTGTCCCAGAGTGAAGGCTTCACTGGAGCATTGTGAAGCTGAAAACTGTCTGTGTTGAAGATAAATAGCAAAGTGTAAACAAGTGCGGGAGGTGCGCTGTTTGTATATGAGAGAAAATGAGAGACGGTGCCTCTGTGTGCGTGTTAGTGTGCATGTGTTTGTCACAGCCATTATAAATGTAGTTAATTTTCCGAGGTTGTGCCTCTGCTAGGTCGTCATCCTTCATCTGAACGGCCCAGGCAAGAGGAGGAGTTGCTGTGTAAGCACTGTGACTGTGTAATACAGCAGATATAGATTTATGTTATATACAGGATGTATTCTCATGTGCAGCTCTGAACCCATACTCGTACCCAGTTGTACAGTATGAGTGTGTCTGTAAGTGTGGGATCTCGTTAGCGTCTGTATTTTTTTAAGTGCATGTTCAATGTGACACACTCAGCAGAACTGTTTCTGTGTGAGCGGGTAAATGACCCCCGCAGGGAGGCCCGCAGAGGCGCACAACCACTGGACCACCACACTGCTGACAACTACACTAACAACACTAACCCCTCACACCACACACACACACCTCTACTGCTGCAGGTCCATCCTGTACGTACCTGGGCTGCACTTATCTTTAGCTCAAGATTACATTGATTAAAATTACAAATGAATTTAGAGAATGTTGCACAAGCTGCTTGATTATTTTACTAAAAGTAAACATTCCACTTTAGAAAAGTGGTTGAAATCTTTGTTAGCAGAGAAGCAGATGTTTTTAAGTCTTAAAGATGAAATGTGACTTTTTTTTGTAATGACAATTCAGTTGACAAATAAGAAAACATCTATTCGCAAACATGTCAGAATGTGATGTTAGTTCAAAAATCCAAACCCAACCAATGTCAGTGAAGCAAACAGAGCATCCGAAGAGGGATCGCATTCCAAAGCTATAAGTTATTAGTTCCAATGTGACACGTTAGTTTTCTTGGATGTAGCCAGGACACAGAGTGAAATACTGGAGTGTTTGTTAGTATCGGGAAGGAAGCTCACTCGTCCAGAGCAAACCAAATGCGGTTATGGGCAGAGGGTGGAGGGCTGCAGGCTGCCACGTTGAGAGCAGATGCTCCGACAGATGTGGTGGATTGGGGGTGGGTGGGGGCAGGGGGGGGGGGGTTCTTACCTCTGGGGTACCGAGGAGGGGAGGAGGGGTTTCAGAGAGGACTCTTATAAGGCCCTTGGGACACACAAGATAAGGCATTTCCAGCTGCATCGAGTTAGACCAGGATCGGGAAAAGGTTGAGAGGAGCAAAGTCAGAGGAGCAGAAATTCTGAGGGCAGTCTTTATTTATACAAACTTCCTCTTCCGTGGCATTGGCAAGGCACTATTAACCACGGAAGCTATATATGATAGAATATCACACATGATCAGTTGTCTTAACATTGGTTTTTGATTGACATATATATATTGTATCGAAGCTGTAGACACGTGTACAGGGAGCTCTCTGTCTGTCTCATTTTTTCTGCTGTTGACAAGTTTGTGTACTTGTAATAGAAATGGAGAATATTCTTGTAAATGCACTGTTTTCAATTGCCTTCATATCAATTTGTAAATTTGAATCTAAATCAGTCATTAATTGTCATTTCCAAACCATGGTCCTCCATCGCGTTCATTCTTGCACCTGAACTAACGAGTTCAAACGAGCATTTGAACGTATAAGTAGTAGAAGTATATGCGTTTCTTTTTAAAAGAATCTAGGTATCAGAATCAGGAAGGGAAAACCGTACCGGAACATCTCAACTTCATAAGAAGCTATCTGACACACTGCAGCATCACAATCCGATGATCTGTTTCATACTCGTCTCTTTGAGAAACGCATCCGGATCACTCAGGCCCTTCAGCACATAAGCCACAATGCCTTCAAAGTCATGGCACGTCCTCCCATTGTGTCCACGCCCAATTCAGATTATCAGAAGATCAGAATCTTTGTCTTTGTTGTGCACCTGGTTTATGTTCAGCCCTTTCACAAGACAAGCATAGAGCCCAAGGAGATGGTTTTGTAAATGCTTTACTTTGCTAACATGCAAATTGCTGCTTTAATGATCTAACGATATAATCTAAGTGGCATCCAGGATGTTTCTCAGTCCTTGTGTGTAAAAATGTGCTGATCAAGTGAAAAAAACAAATTGCTGCTCTATCCACAGTGATTAACAAGCTTCTCTTAGGTCAGAAACAGCCATTAAGGATTCTTGGTACATACTGTAGCTGTGCTGTGGACTAGGCTAATATGCCTGCATGCATATTCATCAACATTTAACATGAAACCCATTTCTCTATTTATTTGCATCGAGACACACTATTTATACTCTGAATGTCCACAAATACAAGTCATTCATGTTGTTGCGACTGGATCCCTTACACTAATATATATATATATATTAGTGACTCTTAAGTCTCGTACCCATTATAACAACATTATATATATACTAATATATATATATATATTAGTGTAATATATATATATATATATTAGTGTAAGGGATCCATATATATATATATATATATATATATATTTTATTGATGAACAGAAAGAGCTCAGGGCAAACCTCAAACAACATAATCAATCAACTAACTTACTTTAAACACGCAATCAATCTTTCTACAGATAATTTGCTACTATATAAAATCTAACTGCAATCATGACCATCACAGATCATCGCAGCTAAATTCAACAGTTTTGGGAAAAGTTGGAAAATTCTGTAGTTATTTTCACAGGGTTTTTATGCTCAGGAGACATTTTGGCCTCCTTAATTCTAGGAACAACACCTGAGCACGTTCACAAGAAGTTTCCCTCTCAGCAGTTTATAAATGAACAAAGAGGCTTTTTGTCTTTGCTGGTTTGTGGACTTTAATTATCTCGTCCTTTTAGTGTAATTTGGAATGAAGTCAGGAACGTTTCTTCACACGTCACAATGCAGGATTGAGTTTTTATACAGCCTTGTCAATTAAACTAGCTGTGCTATTATCCTTTCATGTTGGACGCCTGCAGATTTTAACGAGGACTGGCAGTGATGCGTACCATCTAGGGACAAATTCACAAAGCATTTACTCCTGCTTTGGTATATATATAAAAAAAACTGCCTGAGACTTAAATGTCAGTATTAAGATGCTTGTGAGCGCTGTAATGAGAGAGGAGCCAAAGGGGATTTTCCACAGGGGACTTAAAACGCTGGAGACGAACCTTGATGTCGTGTGGACTGATCTCAAAGAGAGGCAGTGATGTTCTGTTTCTCTAAACGACTTCCTCGCTTTCTCTCACTCCTTTTTTGTCCCTCATGTATCTCTGAGACTCTCTCCCTCTCTCTCTTTCTCTCTCTCTCTCCGCCCGTCTCCCTCTGACCGGCTCAGCACATATAGTCTACTGCTAATCCACTGAGGCCGAAGCTAAAACAGTAGCTAATGAGATTAAGACGCTGCAGGTTTCTTTTCCCCCACTCACTCTATCCTGCCGATGTACTGATTAAACATGTTTAAAATGTCAAACTTTTAAGTAAGAGTTTTTACAAATTATATTTTGAAATTCTGTTTTAAACACAAACTTATATTTTCACACTTTCATATGAGTGCACATCGATGCTTTGATTCCCATACCCTCAATCACAGCATATATTATACACAATTAAGAAATTGGATCTTAAACATCGATTTTTCTATTTGCTGTAAAAGACATAGATGAAGGTAAAGATACAAGACAAAATGTTTAGGTCACTTAAAGGCCGGATTCATTTGAGGTGAATAAATCTGTTGAAAGAATAATAACCCACCCAACTGTATGAATTATAACTCCCTATAATAACTATCCTCATTGCCACTTAATTTATTGAGTCCTTCAAGCTGCTCCTTCAACTGCCAAAGCTTAAATATTTGATTTGCTGCAGTGTAAGAAGAAACTTGGACCTGAATTGCTGCTGCAATGAAAAGCATCTAAACCTCCTTTACGTTTTCATTAGCTTCAATTGGTGAAGTAATTAGAGAAACATTTAAAAGTCAGATATGTGAAGCTTTTCTCTTCACAAAAATGTTAAATATGTCAGACTCTTCACTAGAATGTTAACCATTAGTTTGTGTACCTTTGTATTTATTTATTAATAACTTAAAATCTCCCTTTTAGGATTTTAACGCTTGTTTTGAACAGAGTTAGAGTGAAGACTGAACAACTGGCAATAGGGAGGAGAAAAAGTCAGAGATAGCTCGAACATTGTCAGGCACAAAATGTTTTGGCAGCCGATCTCAGACGGCTTTACACTGCGTGACTGGCCTGTCAGGTCCTCAATGCTGCAGCGGCATCTCAGATCAGGGTGGATCTGGATCACTGTCTAAGCGCCTGTTGGAAAGTTTTAAGTTGAAAATATGATGTCTATAATCAACTGGAGAAATAATAAGGTGGAGCACAAAGGTAATTACAGCAACAAACAGGCATGTACACACACACAGGTTTGCAAAGCTATACTCTTTAGGACTTTGCGTTTATTTTCATTCATTCTGTACAGCCTAATCAAAACCTTATCCCTAACCTTAACCATGACCAATTCATTCCTAAAC
Organism: Limanda limanda; assembly: GCF_963576545.1. NCBI lineage: Eukaryota > Metazoa > Chordata > Actinopteri > Pleuronectiformes > Pleuronectidae > Limanda > Limanda limanda. The sequence continues at coordinate 9,942,618 of NC_083653.1, read as the reverse complement.
TTAAACTCAACCATGACCCCAGAAATTACATTTAGCCTCATTAGGACCGAGCTTTGGTCCCCATAAGGCCCAATGGTCCTGACTAGGTCAGTATTTACGCTGGGAAAGGTCCCAAGAGGTAACAAATACGAGTACAAACACACACAAACACAGACTGTGTGATGTGGTAGAAACAGACGATGAGCTGATTAAGTGAAAATCTATCAATGCTCGACACGCTAAATTTCCCCCATTTGAGTGTGTGTGTGTGACCAGAATTCTTATTTTCCACCTCTCGCCCTGTTACTGACTGATTCGGCACGCTCCCCATAGACACACAACACACACACACACAACTTCTCCACACTTTATTTACCCCACTCCTCATTCAGACCATTTATCCACCGTGATGGTTACACAAACCAAGAAATATGTGTGCGTAATCCCTCTAATCCATCCCACTCTCCCTGCGAATGTCTTCTAGGTCTGTCCATGGGGTCTGTCTGACTGCCAGTGTGGCGAGGAGGGAAATGAACCAGGCTTTACAAGCCGAGCCCACCCGGGGCTTTAATTAGAACCAAATAAGTGGACTGAGCTCGGGCTACAACCGGCCATATCAAGCTTACCCTCTGCTCTAAAGTTAAGTCCGTCTATTGTTACAAATGAGGTTTGTGTTTTTCGTTTAGAAAACAAACTCATGTGTGTTTATTTTCCTGTTATGAAGCTGGCAAATACAAAAACCACAACATTTAAACATCATTACCTCCTCACCAGCTAATTCGTGGCTGAACTCGCCCTTTTGTTCTCTCTGCACCATTCCCACAACCATTAAGAACCTCATAACCAGCTAATTATATCCTCCTCATTTACATCCCTCAAAAATCCCTCTCCTTATTCCTCATTGACATGACTGTAATAAGCTCTGATTGACTGCGCGGGAGCCGAGGGTGTGGAGCACGCCCCGCTTCCCACGCAAGGAAATGCAATCTGGAGCCGATTAGAGCTCCTGGTGTTGAGGGTGGGAAACCCCTCTCTTTTGAGTAAGAGGGGGGGCTCGGAGCTTTGCATCTGTAGAGTTCAAGCAGCGGCGTACGGATGCAAAAGAGCTCTTTCCTTTAATTGGAGTGTGTCTGCGTTAATCAAAATTAAACCTACACAAGCTCATCAGACCGCGCGCATGTGTGCAGATCTTCCTCTCGAGGCTATGTGTGTGTGTGTGTGTGTGTGTGTGTGTGTGTGTGTGTGTGTGTGTGTGTGTGTGTGTGTGTGTGTGTGTGTGTGTGTGTGTGTTTGTGTTTTGCAGCGGCAGAGAGATGACGCACACTGAACAGCAGATGCTCCCATTAATTAGATGTAATGATCACACAAGTAATAACTAGGAGGGCTGACTCGAGGAAGAGTTGATTAATCTGTGAGTCGTGGCTAATTAAAGCATTAGTCAACATGGTGTGAGGCCAGGCCTGTAGATCTACCAGTGAATCAGTTTGTTCGACTGATGCCGATCAGAGAAAGTCCGATGATTGTTGCCGGGGCCCTGTGCTTGTAATTTTCGAGACTTACCTTCTGTTTCCTCCTCTCCTTCCTCTTGTCCTCAGTGTCCTGCAGCATCTTTTCTCTCCACAGGTCGAAGAAGTAGGATGGATTGGTGTAGAACTTCAGGCCCTCCTTCCCGTCGTCCCTGTGGAGGAGGAAAAGGGAACACGTCACATTTTGGTTGATGTTCTATTACTCTTTGTTTGAACAACAGCTAAAAATAACGTCAAGTTAGAATTATAGGTCTACAAATATGAATACGGTTATAAATATGAATATTTGCTGCATGTCTTTACATTGTAGTAAACTGACCTGTTTGTAGGACAAAACAAATTGTCCACCACCAGCTAATTTGAACTATTGTGAACAGTCAATCATTTAATTGACAAAGTAATCGATTGATAATTATATATAATAATCCATATGGAAAATAATTGCTAGCGACAGCAATAGATGCTGCAAAATTTGAATTGAATTTTATTTTCAGTTTTCAGTATATAATACAGCATATTTTACTATTCAACTTAATGTTGACTAATTAATGTTCGCTCAAAAAGGACAATACGAAACTTACAAATAGCCATTTCCTTCTTTACAAAATAAAGAACATACACATATTTTGCTTTGTCTCTTAAAATGCAGATACTGCAGGTTCAACTGAAAAACAGAGAGCAAGAGACGTGTTTAAAAATCCTCAGGTTTCTCCTGCCCTTGCTTTTCTTTCAGCAAATCACATCTAGCTAATGTCCTGCATTATCGTTCATTCTCTCTCATTTGTCTTCCTAACTCTCATTACAGAGGTCTTTGTGGATGGTGATCAGTGGAGGGAGCGGCGCGGTGATGATAGGGAGGCAAACGATCAAAAGAAGCAGGTAGTTATCACATCAAAAGGTCCCCCCCGACAAGGAAATGATCGTACACAAACGCCCATGCACGCTGCCTGCAAATGTCATTTCCTATCAACAGGGGGATGAGCCTTGTGAATTGCCCTGCTGATGATTTCGTCCTTCTCAGTATAAATGTCTTCATTTCCACATTATTACGTTACATTACAACTCTCCTTTTAAACTCCGAAAACAACACAGAGGAGTATGTTGTGCGTCCTGACTAAGGATGTAGCTACTGAATCTGAAATGCGGAAACAAACATTCACAATCTTAATAATTATTGAGGTTTTGGATTCAGGCGGAGTGGAACTCTGACGAGCAAGAATTCTCCTTCCTGCTTATTTCCTATATATATATTTCCTATAATATTAAAAAATGTATTCACATTAAATTGCTAATATGTAATATGTTAGCTATTTTATTGTCTGCATGTGTCACGTGACTTTTTGGGTCCAATCATGATCAGGCTGCAGCAAAAGTTACGCTACTTTAATTATCCAAGGATGTTTAATTAACAACCCCGAGATAATAATGTTTAAACAAAAGTTTACGCATTAATCAAAAAGTGGCTTAAAAGCTGAGCTGAATTTCTAGGCTCCTAATCCTGGTCAAAATTTCACTGGGAGCCCAAACTTGAACTCATGGTGCAGCTGCCAAGCTACGGGAGGCAATTATTTGACGATGACAGCGATAAGAGCAAGAACACAAGAGCATGAAAGGAAAAGCTTCAAACAGCAAGAGTGGAGAGTTTAATGATATGCAAGACAACAAAGGGGAAGAAAACAGAATCAAACAATTGGATAAGGCATGGGCGGAGATACAGTCAGTGTAGTGTGTGTATGTGGGCACACTGCGGGTAGTATTTGAGGGTTGGTGCATATAATTATGCATAGTAGTCGCTCTGTGTGTGTTGGTGTGTGTGTGTGTGTGGGTTTGAGGTGTGTGTTGGTGTGTGTGAGAGAGTGAGGGAGAGAACACAGTAGCTAAGTGTGGAAGTCGGAGCCTGAGGAGAGGAGAGAGACGAATGGGGAGAAGAAAATGAGAAGAAAAGAGTCACGAGGCTGTAAGACGGGGAGAGAATGAATGGAGAAGCAACGGAAAAGATCAAAGAGCGGTATTTTATGAATTATGAATCATAAGAATGTAATGGTCGTCCATGATAATCCTAATCAGCCATTCAATGCAGAGGAACAAATAAGCTCTGCAGTCGGAACCGAATGAAGAGGAAACTGAAATTCATTATTTCCTCATAGAAACACCGAACGAGCAGAATATGTCACGACAACTTCTTTATCTGGTGATGATTTGCTGTGTATGAATGTTCTGCGTCTGGCAAATTACTAATTACAGCGGAAACGCTAAGCAATTAATTAGCCGACAGAAGATTTGCTGCAACAATTATGGTCGATTCATTGTTTCTAAACTGTCAAAAATTTTGTCCACGTTTCTTTGACATGTTTAATATGCAAGTGACTGTCTTGGGGTTTTGGACAGTTTGTCTGACAAATTAATTGTGACAGGCATCTCTTGTGGAATTATATTATTAAAGGTCATTAACCAAAGACAACGTAATAAAATATTGCCAGATTAATTATTTATTTTTATTATGGTATATGAGATTTACCTCAGTTCTGGTTAATATTGTTTTAATCTGTGCATGGATGGGGTGGGGAGAGATGTTTTTATGCTAAAAAGAAAATGTCCTTGAACACCAGTAGTGTGGTGGAATGGTAGATGATCTGTATTGCTTTAATCATCTCTGTAGTTTGATCCCCAACTTCTCCTTTCCCCCTGATGAAGTCTCCTCATCCCAGATTGCCCCTGATGGTTGTGTGATGTGTGATAGAGAAAGTGCTGCACATAGATGGACTTTAGATGTACATTGTTTATATGTAATTCCAATTCAACAAGAATTGGACCTCTTGTCTATTCACACATTTAGAAGATGGCTGGGAGATAAATTCAGTGAGAAAAACAACCCCACTTGCTTTTTGTTTGGTTGAGGCCATGTCGAGACCCAGAGGTTAAAAACAAACAGAATAAATCAGCCTACACCTGCACCTGTCTCCTTACAGTGCCTGTGTAACACACACAGAAAATAAAGAGACTGCATTTGGCCTGAAACCTTCTTTAACAGGCTTGGTCAGGGTCACAGTATTAAGGGTCACGTAAGACGCTTGAGGTGGGAAAAGAAAAAATTGAAGTGAGAGTATAAAAAAGGAATGAGGTGAGAAAACAGCAGGGTGAGAAAGCAGAGGGATGAAAAGGGAGGGAGTGCTGGTCTCAGTGGGCAGCAGAGCTTTTTATGGATTATTCATCTTCACTTGTATCACTCTGCCGGCCCGGCTCACCCTCAGGAGCCAAGAGAGAAAGTCTGCCTATTCTATATCCAGTCAAAGTAGAGCAGCGACCCAAGTTGGGTTAAATCAACCCCATATTCCTGTGGTCTGAGCCCATCTTAGGTTTGTCTTTATCATCTGTGTGGTGTAATCATTGTCACCATCGAGGCTGTGCTTAATAAAAGCTTTTATTCTTGCTGTCAGAAATATAACACGTTTAGCTGAACACTGGGGAGTAATCATTCTCTCTTTGTGCCAATCCATTAAATCCTAATTCAGTATTTCCATTTGAAAGCTGGTGTGGAAATGGCTAATTCGCCTAACGATCAAACCAGTTACTATCATGCTGGGCTCCATCATCCCCATCCACCATCTTCTATAATAAGTTAAATGTATGTTCTGATGTAATTTGAGCATATAGCAGATAACTGCCTGGATCCAGACCTGTAGGACGAGAGGATGTTGAGGGGTGGCGGCCTCTCGCAGGTCTCGAAGGTCTCCTGCAGAGGGATGGGCAGCGACGTGCGGTCAAAAAGCTGCTGGTCCTGAATGGTGGAACTCCTGAACGCCTTTCTCATGGTGATATCCTGAAGAGACACTGTGGGGAGAAAGAAGGGAAGAGGGGAAGTTATTGTCGTTTTGTCAGGTTCCCTGTGGAACAAGTCCTAGCTGTACAATATGTTTACAAAGTGTGTGATGATACAGAGAAAGAAAATGAGCACATTATACATATTCTCTTGACCTGTTTAAAGTCAGTGCAAGATTTCACAAGAGATACATGACAAATCCATGCGGTCATGTGAAATGAAAATATATCAAATAAATAACAAGTAAAAATGTAAAAGTAATAAATAAGGATAAAACAATTATATAACACAAAATATTATATAGCCATTTAATAGGAAAGAAACAATAATATAAATTCAGCAATAAATAAAATAAAATAAACAATGTTCCCTGGATACACACACGCACACACACAAATCCACCAACTTTTCGTTTCTCTCATGAACACAATAATTGCCATGTGACTCCAATTCATTAACTCAATCAAAATCGTTGACCCAATCACTCAGCTCAACACGACGCAGAACCAAACCTATTAGACACCACTAAGCACCATCCCATGGGCTTACTCTTAATTGTTGTCCTAATTGGCTGATTATCAATTCCTCCTCAAAGCAAACCAACACACGACACCTGAGCTAAGCAGAGCTAAACTAAGTTAGATGAGACCGAGGTCGTCTGTCAGAGGCATTGGGAATAGCTGCCCTTCTTTCATGCAGGAAGCAGCTGACATTTTGTGAGGGCAGGAGAATAATACAGAGTGAAATCGATGCTGCGCAGCGGCTGAAGCTTTTCAGAAATAAAAAACAGGTTGCAGAAATTGCTGAAGGCGAAGAGGAAGGAAGAAAACAACGGAGTAATGCTAACCCTCGATCGGGTCGGGCCGAGTTAAAAAAAAAACCCGACTTGGAAATAAATCTAGAGCGTTGCAACCAGATCTGAATTATACATGAAGGAGGGACAAATGGATACACTTTGCTGCTGCCCTGGGGAAAACTGGAAAAAAGCCATGTGGCATTTAGAAAAAGCATTGTTATAGTTCGCTGTACCACATACAAAACTCAATCCAATACTTACCTTTAACCTACATAACACAGGGTAGAGTTATTTAAAACGGAGCCAAGAAAACAACATTTGCCTTCATGGAAAAAGACAAACAAAGGTACTGTAGAAAAGGCAAAGAAAGGATCAGCTACAGCAATCTGATCCTCTTCAGTGCAGCGGTGCAGCTGGATAATGACTTCCACAGCCACCTGAGGCATTGAAGTATCACTATTAACAAACACTATCAGGGAGCCAAGGTTTAGGTAAGTTACTCTCCAGGACAGGGAAAGACGGCCGGAGAATGCAAGAGGGAGATGATATAACTGCACGGACACAGAAAAACAGGGGAGTGAAACACGGAGAAAACAGCGAGGGAGGAGTGAAGTAAAACAGTGAAAACACATGAATACACGCAGCATCTATGAAAGACACATACGGTAACCTGAGCAGAGCCAGGAGGGGGGGGGTTAGTCAAATAAGTTTGACTAATCCGTCAATTTGTTTAAAACTAGTCCAACCTGTTTAACTGCAGCTGGTTCTTCACCCATCTTACTTCTTATTGATGCTGGAGCATTCCCACAACCCAGCAGTTAATGTGTGAGTATATTACAATCAACAATAGGAGCATAAACTAAAAGGATATCACTCAAGTGGTAATGAGGTGGAATTATCCTTTAATATCTACATCATGCCTCACTCTAGATCTGCAGCATAAGAGGTAGGTGACTAAAAATCAAAGCCTCATGAGAATGAGACTGTCCACAGTAATCACAGAGGAGAGAAATATTAGGGGTAAGATGGTGAGATCAAAAATGGTTTAGGTCAATTTAGCTCCCAAGCTGAGGAGGTGAGGAGGGAGATCTGAACTTTCAAGTGATGCCTGTTTTGGATGTTTGGTAATACTGTGGAGCTTTTCACTTCACATTGCCTATGCAAGGTCAGAGTCAAGGTCAGGATGAGCTACAGGAAACTACTTATAAACTGACAGAATACAGTATGGAGAACCATACGACCACGTCGGAGGGCCAAGAGCACCCTGTGACCAAATGGTGCGTGTCAATCTGGTGTTGCTATGTGCTGAATGTCAAACAAGAGCAGAGCCTCTTGATTCCCCGGTGCGTTAAGAGGGAGCGAAGGGCTGTCACATGGGGTGACAAGTAAGTGCAAAAGTGAAAAACAAGATTGGGCCACTGCAGAGGTGTCTGTCAGGATGTGTTCGATGCAGAGCGAGGCGACTGTAAAACCCTGCCAAGCAACACTCAGCGCCGAGAGAGGCACACTGCACTAATCAATGCAGGCAGAGAGAGAAACACACACACACACACACACACACACTCGCAGTGGATCACTCAAACACAGATGGATATCTTAACATGATGTTCTACATGCTAATTAAAAAATGTGTTAGCGACAGGATGAGTGATTTAGTGTTTGTGTGTGTGTGTGTGTGTGTGTGTGTGTGTGTGTGTGTGTGTGTGTGTGTGTGTGTGTGTGTGTGTGTGTGTGTGTGTGTGTGTGTGTGTGTGTGTGTGTGTGTGTGTGTGTGTGTGTGTGTGTGTGTGTGTGTGTTTTGGAGCGTTTCAAGCATAAACACTGATCTTGTCAGGAACAGGTGACCTCACGGGGACCAAAATCCAAAGCATTATTTCTGAGGTCCTGGTTAAGGGTTAGAGGCACGGTGTGAATTGTGGTAAGGGTCAGGTTAGCATTGGATATAAATTGGTCATGGTTAAGGTTAGGGTAAAGTAGTTGCTATGTCTAAGGTTGAAGTAAGTGTCCAGGAAATCAACGCAAGTCAGTGTCCTCTGAAGTGTGTGTGTGCGTGCATGTGTGTGTGAGGTGGAGCTGCACCAGGTTTAGCAGCAGCCTCTGATCTCAGCCTGTGAAGCTCCTTATCCGGGAGCTAGGGGTGTATCGTTTATCTCTCTCTCTCTCTCTCTCATATCTTTCTCCTGGACCGATAGCATCTGGCTAAAAACACCCTGAATCAAAGCGAGCAGGGAAGTTCTCGTGACACATGCACGCACACACTCCCATCTCCTCAAGCCTCGCTGGAAGTTTCACCGAAATGTATCACGTCTTCCCTCTTTTCTCCCCTCACTCATACAGATGCAGTCCTGCACAGAGCCAGTAAAGATAAGAAGAAGGCAAAGGCCAAGCTGTCTTTTAGCATTCAGGCACACCTCTCTCTCTCTCCTGTTGTACTTCAATGCAAATGTTGCCCTATATTCCCCCCCTCTGCGTACTTCCTACCTGCAGCGCTGAATCGCTGTTACCTCTCTGCGAGGTTGGAGAGCAGAGCAGCAGATAGGTAAATAGACGTGGAAATATGCAAATGGAGAGGAGGGAGAGGAGAGAGCACAACACAGACTTTGCTCCACGTCAGTTTTGGCTCCCTTCTGAATCCTCCTTTATTATTTGTCCTCTGTGCAAAACGCATAAGTTAATGCCGACCATCTGCAGTCAGCGCTGGGACATGGCATAAGGGCAAATGTGTTCTGAATTATTGTGTACCAAGTGTGCGGATGCTTTTGAGCCATCATGACCACAAATTATACTTTGAATCTCTGAGGCATGAATTTAGCTATTTTCCCAAGTCCCTTTGCCAAATGGTGAGGAAGAGACCAGAGGATATGATATGTGTGTGGATATGAGTGGAATAAAGTCCTCTGCAGCTGTATATGTAGTTCTGTATTCTATAGTTTATAGCTATTCTGTGGTATCAAAATCAAATGTTATTCAATATTATGATCTTAAGATTAACCTAATTCTTGATTAGCTTGTGACAAGGTATTATCTGCAGTATTTTTGGTTTCAGAGAATATTATTATGCTTATTTCTACTATTAAAACTAGACAATCTTGTGAAGGAATGTTTGGCCTTTGTGTAGGTATTTGCTCGCCTCAGTGCCATTCTAGTTTACAATTTATCTTTATATAAACTGTTTGCATATTCCTTTGTTAAGCCCTTTTAACAGTTTTGTGAGTAAAGTTTAATTGAATAGATTAGAGCGCGACAGAAAGATAAAGAGCAAGATAAAGAGAAGTAACGTGCCAGAGGTAATTAGACTCAAGGAGAGCTAACAAGAACCAAAAGAGTAAAAAACTAAAGAGAAAAAGTCACAGTTTGCCAAGTGGATAATAAGAAAGAACCTCTTACATCAGCAAGGACTAAAAGAAAAAGGATGCAGAGAGAGAGACTATGAAGTACATAAAGAAATGGTTAGAGCCCAGAGGCACTCATGGTGGCTTTGTGGCCTTCCATAATGGCCTGCAGCCAGTGCAATGATATAACTGAACCATTACATAGGGGATACAGGCCATTAGTTTGGCTGGCTGGAGTGATGGGGGGAAGAGAGGCTGACAGCACACAAATAGCATCCACACAAGATGGAGGGGGCACGGAGATCAATCGGAAAGATGAGAGAGAGCTGGGGAGGGTTAGGGTTAGAGTAGAGGGGTGTGTGTGTGTTTGTATGTGTGTGTTTGTAGGTGGGGGCGTTTACTGTCGTGAGAGGAGTGGAGGAAGAGGAGGATGGGAGTGGAGGCCTAAAGGGCAAAGTAAGGAAGAATGACCTTTCACAGCTTAAGGGTCAGCAGTGTTGGCAAGGTGTGTGTGTGTGCGTCTATGTGCAGAAATCCACTTGGGAAAGCACTTTTGACCTCGACCACTGCGCCAACGGTGACACGGCATACATCACTCCGGCCATCTCTCTATCCCACATCTCTCTGACCTTCAGCTTAGCATCCTCCACGTCGTCCGGCGTCTGTGCCCTTTTATGCTTTAGACTACGGTAAAAGCACGATTCACAGCTGACATTCATTCAAAATGCATGAAAGACACTTCGATGTGTGTTAAAGCGTCAGTAAAAATAAAACCGCGGCTTTCATCTTGAGTGCTGCAGGTATGTTTTATATCATATAAGATACACTTATGACATTGGTTACGTCTGTCAATAATAATTATTACCTCCACCAAGGAGGTTACATTGTTGTCTGTTTATTTGTCTTGTACGTCTGTTGGTTTGTAGATTTTCACACAAACTATTCCCCGGATTACCATTAAACTTGGTGGAAGGATCTGTATGGGTCAGGGAAGAATCCATTAACCTGTGGTGCAGATCCAGATCAGGGGGCGGATCTTTACCTTCCTGGGGGCAGATCCAAATAAAACTCCAGATTTACTCATTTCAATGTGGTTTCATAAGACGGCTGTTGGGATGAATGTGGGACCTGGATGAGTGAGAATCTCAACTGAAGTGTTAGGCCTCGATAGAGATACGCTCTCTCTCTCTCTCTCTTTCTCTCTCTTTCTCTCTCTTTCTCTGAGTGCTCTTCTAGTTTAATATCAAATCCAATAAATTGCAATACAACACATACTCAAATTTAAATGGATGCAACAGCATGAATAAATAACTAAATATCAGCATTTACATCGAAATAATGCTGTCATAATTACTGCAAGATTTAATTTACAAATTAAAAAGTTACCATTAGACATAAACTAGCTGTGAATGCGAAACCATTTGTAGAGCAATTTGCTTCCAGGATGAAATGGTTTGTTCCAAATCTTCAGGGGAGTTCATAGCTGGTCCCCACATTTGAAAGGTCCATTAAAGGTTTTAAAGGCCTACAAAGAAACTTGTGAGGTGTTCTGAGGACAGTATCTGCAAACTTCTTATTGTGTCCTTGTCGTTTGTCCTCTCTCCCCGCCCCCATCCTCCAATCTTCATCCTTCCACAGTCCTGATTTATGGTCCCACTCCTGCCTGCACTCAGTCCCCTCTCTTTCACTCCTCCTCTCGTGCAGACCAGAGATGCACACAGACAATTACAAGGCAAGTTGGCCGCTTGTGCTAAAAGCATACACTTTGTACAACATGTGTGCAAAGTGATGTGTGTTTGAGAGTGGGACGGTTTACAGAAATTGCCTGCGTGGGGATGAAAGGGGGCATTTACAGGAATGGTTCTCGAACCCGTCCCACAGCCGTCCGTCTTTCTGTCACGTCCTTATGATTTTGTCTTTCTTTAGCAGGAGACACGACACACGGCGCTGCAACACCGTGTCGCTATCATAGTCGCTTGATGTTTCGGATCTTTAATGGATAGCGGGCGAGAGAGGAGAGTGGAGTGCCGATTTTTTTCCCATTTGCAAGACAACTTAATTTGGTTATAAATGAATGCAGAGGCGTCGAACTGAGTGGAAAACCGGTGTAACCTGCAGAGGAGGCCGTTTCCACCTGGCCCAGAAAAATCTGCGGTACATTCCTTTTACACTCGACTGCTTTTTTGCTGCAGTGCCCTTATGCACCCGTCCCTCTTTCCTTCCATCTTTCTTACTGTCCTCCTCCCCTCCAACTCTCCCCCCTCAACCCCTTCCGCACTCTCAAACTGCAACTGAGCTGATCCTTATCCACCGCCTCTCCAGCCAATGATTCAGCTGCGAAAGTCAGGCTTATTTATGGAGGGAGATGAAGCCGAGGACCACGTGCACGCCCACACAGACTCGCTCACAATCTGTGTGCAAAGACATGATTATACGAGGAAAGCATTTATGCCAAAAACAATACGAAGGTACTGTTGGTACCTGGGTGTTTCCAAAAGCCTGCTGGTGTCTATCCAATGAAATGAATGTTATCCTCTGCAGGATTTAGGTGCATGAGTTATAAAACTAGATCACACGCAATTATTCAATCGGCCCAGCGAGAGCACTGGGACAAGTTGAGGAGAAGAGGGTGGGGACGGCAGGGTAGCGGAGAGGTGATGAGGAAGAAGAAGAAGCATTTAGGAGAATGACAGGCGGAGAAGATGAGAGGCAATATGAAGGGGAAAAAAAAGAGTAAACCAAATCAGAGGATGAATGTAGAGGAGATTATAATCACAGGGGGACACCGAGCGAAAAAGGAAGATTAGGATGAACCGACTGTGATTAAGAGTCTGTTTCTGACTGACAATAAAACAAAAACGTATTATTCAGCAAAAACCAGTCAGTGCCTCGTAAAAAGTTACAAGCCTGTGCCTATGTACACAGAAATAAAATAAGCAGCGTCTCTAGCCCAGTGAGGATTTTACTGTCTGTGTGTCAGTGACAGGGAAGCAGTTGGAGTAGCGTTGTGCCAAACCGTAAACACATTGCCGCCCCACAGAAAAATCGATTCTGCGCCTTGGAGCATGTTATTACATTGCTGTGATTCTCCGTCTTCTTCCTTTACACCCACTGCACTTTCCTCTTGCTGCGCTATCCTGTCATCCTCCCTTCCGTCTCTCAGGATAACCTGGCTTACCCGACAGTCCCCGACGTTTATCATTTTCCTTTAACTCGTAGCTCACCTGAGTGTAAACGAGTGTTAAAGCAAAATTATAATCTGAAGGTCTATAATAGAGGATGTGGTTTGTGTTTTTGAGATTAAAAATGTCGACCATCTCTCTGCCTGTTTTTCCTGATAACAGACATTAACACTGAGGGGTGAGAGAGAGGTGAGCTCCAACACACACGCACACGCACACGCACACGCACACGCACACGCACACGCACACGCACACGCACACGCACACGCACACACACACACACACACACACGAAACTGGTTCAGGTTAAAAGTAAAGAAAGGAACTGGGGCTGGTTTGTGTGTGCTTGCGGTTGTGTGTTTGCAGTACTCACATTCCTCCTCTTTGGGGTCGAGCTGTGTGACACTGATGGAAAGGCGGTCCACGCGCTCCTGCAGGGAGTTGACCCGGAAGGAGAAGGAGTGGGCCTCATTGAACAGCTCTCCGAACAGGTCTTCTGCATATTTACCTACACACACACATTTAGAAATATATTTTTTTAACAGTCATTAACAATGTTTAATAAAATATTCAAAGCTCTTAGTTACACATTTTTTACATCATGTGACTTTATGGTCCATAACACTTACATCCCTTTTTTTTGTTTTGAAGAGCTAGAGGCACAGCCGTTTTCCAGCTGTGTCAAGCATCATAGTTTAAAAATGTGCAATTACTGATATTGAGAGATAGAGAAAACGCTGCGTCAGTTGTGACTGTAAATCCCTCGGGAAGTGACTGTTGCAGGCTAACTGCTCTGAGGGAGATGGCGTGTGTGAGACCAGGATTAGAAGAAAAAGAAAGCGGTATTTTGTGAGCATCCTAACTTTAGTCCTACTGAATGAGTTCAATTATCATCCACCATTTCCTCTAGGAACTGAAATACACTTCTCCTTCTCTGATGTAGGATTCATGTCACAGCACATTTGTCATGACCCTGTTTCTCCCAGCACAAGGTTTGAGGTTACTATGGCAACCAAATATCCTTCAAAGCGAGTGATTGACTATGATGCACATTTATAGATTTGCTTTGCACATTGATAAGATACTGCGTTCCAATTGTGTGCAAATTTTTTCGTAATCTGTTAACTACAAATATATCTAAATCCGCAATTGTCAAGATGTCTTCCTTTACCAAAATAAATATTGCCATATGTTGAATATATTTATATATTTTTTAAATCCCAATATCCCAGTTCTTAATATTTGTTAACTTAAACAACTCAGTTAACTTTGTTAGCTCTTATTAATCAGTTCATGACTAAATAAACAGGTTCATCACAAGGTTTTTTGTCCAAGGAGTACCAAGGACAACCAAGAGTGTCAACAAAAAAGTTTCTTCTAATGTTCAGATGCCTGAAATATACTTAACATTACCAGATTTTCAGTTGTGTGGATGTGGAGTACAAGTGCTCTATGTTTTTAAATGAATAATCACAGGATATGTGTGTGTCTGTGTGTGTCAGTGTCCTTGTGCTACTGACTCAGGCTGCTGAGCTGGCGGATGACGTTGGCCAAGGAGATGTTAGTCACACACTCCAGCTCATTCTTGATGTTCCTCGGCAGCACCGTGTGGCACAGGTGCCTGGGCTCGATGGTGCGCTTCACCAGCGGCATCCTTCTGCTGCAACACCACTAACTACAGGAGTCAGAGGAAGAGGAAGGAGACAGAGGAGGGGACGGGAAGGAGAAGATAAAAGAAATAAAAAGTAATTAGTGCACAGACTCTTATAACAGATCTTGTGATTCTGCTGCTTCGCACAACACCAAAACAAATAGAGAGACCGTTACTTTACTTACTGTTTTGCTAAGAGCATGAGAATAATCAGAGCAGAGGGAGGCTGCAGCAGCCATTAGTATACAGGGGAGAGAGCACACAGAACATGATGTGGGTTGAAGGGTAACAAAGCAAAGAGGGAATACACTGAGAGGACGATGATTAGACAGGATCGCGGAGAAGTATAAACGCAAGTAAACCACCGGGAAGAAATGTTCTAACATTGCTAACAGCCATGTTGCCTCATTTGTTTCCCCGGCATACCTCAGCACTGTGCCTGCCCACTCAGCCGTGCTAATGGCATTAAGGCTGCAGTGTTCTGAGGCCCAGTTCTCTTACATCCAACCCCAACAGCAAAAACAAGAACGGCACCGGGGTGGTGGTGGGGGGGTCAATGGACTATGGCAACATCCATCATCCAAACCTATCTAGTGTTGAGCATAAATGACCCTTAATGGGGTAAAAAAGGTCAGAACTATGGGCACAGAAATCCTGAGGGGAAACTACCTCTCCCGCCATGTTTCTCTGGTGTCCACTCTGGTTTTCGTGATGGGAAGGGATGTGCAGTGGTGTGGAGATCAGCTGCTGGGATGGATCTCATTGACTTGGCATGACAATGATGAGGCCTCGTTAACTCACTAATTAAGACTTTAATTGACATCTGCTTCTTTTAATATCTCCCTGTATTCTCTGCAGCATTGCGTCACCGAAGAATAAACATGATTATTGACCGTATCCATAAAAAATGTAGGGCATGGAAGGCCATTCTCGGAGGTGACAAAGCTATCGATGCATAGAAGAGAGAGGGAGAGAGGAGAGAGAGAGCGGACAGTCCACTAGAGAGCTTTGTTCTGGCAATTCATCTTGAGGCGGCTTAAATCGGGGCAACAATTGCCTTAAATGGAAAGAAAAAGAGAACACGCACCTCTTTCTAAGTCATACTTTAAGTGTTCTGAACGAGGTGTGGGTGTGATGCTAATGTGACACAAACCCAAACACAGCGCCAAGTCTCCTAGATTTATGTATTTCCTCCCAGTCTCTCCATCACCCACACATGTGCGTATCTCCTCCATTCCTTCCTGATTGGAATCATCTATTGACCCAGTGGGTGCTGATATTTTTCAAATCGGACAGAGCCAAGCCATTTCCTCATTTCCTTTATATGTATTACACTAAGTTAGCTGCAGCACCAAAGAAACGAATTATATTTTCCCAAACTGACATTGATTTAAAACCTTTTATATCAGAAATCGCAACCCAGTTTATTTACCTGAATTCCCCTCATGAGTTTACTTTATGAGAACAGTAAATGTACATTCAGTACGTCTCTGGGTTGCAGGTGTACAGAGAGACAGAGAGAAGCTAAACAGGGAGGCAAAGCAAAATGAAATCAGTCAATCATAGCTCTGTCTGTCTCCCTGCCAAGCATGTACACTAGCTTATTCAACACAAAGCACAGACACACTCAGTCTCACTCACGGAAGATGACAAGTGTATCTACCAGGCGAGCTCACACTGTTTTCATTCCCCTCCCCCACTGTGCACATCCAGCCCTTTTTCCAAGAGCTTTTTCAAGGCTCCTCTCCTCCCTAATCTTTTCAATAAAGGAATGTGTTTTCTTTCAAAAAAAAAAAAGGAAAAACTTTCATCCTACCTAGAGGGTCACAAGTTATTTCTGAGGATGACTGAGAACAGATTTGTCTCAACAGTGGGTAAAAGAAACAATGTGTGAAACTAGGCTTTCTAGGTATTGGAAGAAAGATGACAGAGAGAGAGGGAGAAACAACCAGTTCTAACAGTAAAGGTTGAATATTGGAAAGAATTTTTCTATGACTTTTCAGAAGACAAATGATTCATGGACGACAGAGAAACAACCATGAGGAGGAAACATTATGGATTCAAATACAATCCAGCAGGAGATGAGAGAGCACGATCCGTCACCCCAACCCTCAAAGGAACATAACATAAAAGCACTGAGAAATAGGTGTTAAGTGATGATATTGATTCCGCCTGTCTGGGTTCCTCAGGGTGGGTTTTCAAAATTCCAGGGATGCTCACAGTTTCCTCCGGTGTTCTTAAATAGAGATTTATAAATCATGCAAAAATAGGATGCTCGGAGGTTACGCTCTAAGTTAAGCAATTAGAGGTTCCATCAAAAGCTCCGGAATGATCGACTTTTATTCGCGTCTTATGCGCTTTAAACGTGACTTTGCCTGTCTCTGCTATAACGGCGAGTATACTACATGGACTCTCTTGCTTATCTTTAAGGCTCCCATCTTATCAGGTTAGAGCGTCCACACCTCCTGTGTGAGCAGCACATCTCCGGCACGAGAGCTGCATCGTTCTCCCAGAGAGTCGAGTTCTCACCTATTTTCTCAGCCTGCCACACACGGCTCACAGCAAAATAGACAGTGAAGGTTAACTTTCACCACAGTCTGAATGTTCAACACTTCTTGTAAGTAGAAGCGCTCCAGCCTTTCTGTTGACTGAATCCATTCATCTGTTTGAACAAGGTTTTTATTGTTATTGCAGGACCAGAAGATGCACAGAATTCATACCAGAACCCTCCTCCGCTGCAGACAAGCAACAGACACGCTGGCTGTGTGAACCACAGACGAGTGGGACCGAGGCGCTATGATGACATCGATTTCCCTTAAATTATATAATAAGCTCACTTAGATTTCCTTGATTAGTAAGTAAACAGGGTCCAAAACCCTCCGAGTGTCTCACTGTGATTAATGACTGCAGCAAACGTTTGCCTCTTTGCAAATTGGACATAGGTTCAAAGATTTTCTCTACACACAGGCAAACACATGCACCCACATAATGTAGGCACACACACACACACACACGCATACATACATATATGCTGCATTTGTCCACTGAGACTTCCATTCTCAACTGTGACATGGTGACATATGACGTGTGCTCACGAGTTCCCGTGAGAACACGCTTACAAGTCATCTTGGTTCTGACGGGGAGAGAAAATGTCACAACAAAAGAGACAGAGAAAGAAAGGGAGAGCGAGAGGGATTCAACTAGAGAACGAGATGGAATCACCAGCAGTTTACTGCATGGGCGAACAGGCTTAATGAGCAACACTTGCACTTCTCTAGCAACACAAAACGCATAATGAGAAATCACTTAAAAAAAGGTTTACCCCACAAAGAGTGCGCCACCTCCAGACAAACGTGGGATGTTCATCACACCTAGTTAACGTCATGGCCTTTTTTTACAAATAGAGGATAAAAGGGTTTTCACTAACACTGGAGTTTAGATATTCGCACAAATTGTAGCTCATCAGTTCTAGAGAAATATTAAATTTTAAAGCTACAGACAAAGAAAATAAGTTTAAAAAAAAAGGTTGTTGTGTCATGAGACAGGGAATGATATAAAAATGTGTCAGGACTTTTCCCAGACTGTAGAAATGTAAGTGTAGCAGAGGGATTACGTTCCCGTAGCTAATCGACCTGACAGTCAATTACATATAAAAGCAATCCACTACACCTGGAACTGTGATATTGATGCGGGTAACGCTGAGTAGCAGCCTATACTCAGAGCTAATAAAAGTAGCCATCTGGCAAGCTCATACCCTTTGACTTAAGCTATGTGAATTATCTTTTATGCGTCTGTCAAACCAAAGGCCTTTCACATTATCCCTGATTAAGAGCTTTGCTTATAAAGTGATCCACGCTGGAAACACAATATAGATTGCACCACGGAAACTGGATCAGACGATGGAAGTCCAGACTGAACAATTAATCAAAACCCAGCACATGTGGGATATCAATCACTTTGTCTAACCACACTTGAAAAGCAATGTTTCCTCCCAATATCTCTGGATGAAAAAAAACAGACGCCGGTGTGGATATGCTGTATACAAAAACATGTGATTTCTGCAGGACAATTTATATGTTGTACCAATGTATGCAGACATTTTCCTATGATTGTGAAAAATGTCTGACTCAAAAATCCCAGGCTGCGTATTTCATATGTGAAAGGCAAAATCCTAAAATGGCTTCAGAGGTCACTGACCTCCGTGTTCCTCTACTGATATTCCACAGTGTTTTATTGGGAAAGAAGGATAGAACTTGTAGTGCCTTGATTGATACGAGGCATACATATAATTGACAGAGCTAATGCAGAGAAAATTACACATTTCTTTCTCAGGTTCATCCTGATTCGATCAGTGAATGTACTTTACCAGTCAAAAAGAAGGAGGCCATCATTGCAGCCCAGAGCGGTATAGAAGGATCAGGGATGGTCACTGCACGAGGAAATTAGTGACATACCTGCTACTTCCTTTCCTTTTCTTTCTTTTACTTATTCCATCCAGACTAGCCAGTCTCCCCCCACCCTCCACACACCCTTTACCACTGTCCCTCTACTTTTACGGTCCATTCATCTCGGGTGGTGCATCCCGCTGTCGCTTATCACCATGGCAGCAGCTGCAGTGGGATCTCATTGGTCACTTTATAAAATCCCAAGAGAGGCAGGGGAAAAGAGGGTGGAGGGGGGGGGGGGGGGAAGAGGCGAACGTGTAAAGGGCGGAATGAATGAGTTAAAGAAACCAGGGTGATGTGTGATAACGATGATGGCAAATGATGAGAGAGAGAGAGAGAGAGAGAGAGAGAGAGAGAGAGAGAGAGAGAGAGAGAGAGAGAGAGAGAGAGAGAGAGAGAGAGAGAGAGAGAGAGAGAGAGAGAGAGAGAGAGAGAGAGAGAGAGAGAGAGAGAGAGAGAGAGAGAGAGAGAGAGAGAGAGAGAGAGAGAGAGAATAAGACGGAGATAGGGGACTCCTCTTCAGTTGTGTAAGAGCACAGAGCCGGATCTAGGATGGCACGTGCCAGAGGAAAGAAATAGGCCTCCACTGGTGCGGCTCATTGCACTTTGGACAATATGTCCAACGAGAGGCACTAATGAATCCTAATGGAGCATTTACACACTCATACTGCCCCACAATATGGCTGCAGACCCCTCATTGTGGAGGAGGTCAAGAGCCCTTCATTTAGAGGGCTTGGAGGACACGCCCTTGATACACCATCAGCAGGGATCCAACGCACACACACATTTTACAGAGTAAAGGAAGGAAATATCGCACTCGGGAGGCAAAAAAAAAATAGCCAACTGAGAGGCATGACTAAGCACAACATGTCAAGGAAGCACTAACATCAAGCAACGATGCAATTCTTTGTAGCCCCAGTTAGCCATTACATTTACATTACATTTCATTTAGCTGACGCTTTTGTCCAAAGCGACTTACATTTTTAGTACACTCAACATTTGTGAGGGGATGGGGAAGAGTGGGGTTTGAACCGGCAACCTTCTTGTTGGAGAACGACCACTAACCCCTAGGCCACACCGCAGCCATCAAGGGGACTGGTTCTGTAAAACTGGGAAATTCACCAGCATGAGAGGGGAGATAGAGCAAGAAACTAGCAGTTAACCAGCAAGGGAGCCGACTGAAGCTATAATAAAATGTCTTCTGTCTTCTCAAACAAGGGAGATCTCATCATTAAGTGATGTTAAATTCATCGTCCGAACAGGAAGTCAAGCTGATCCTCTCATTTCATCACTATGGAACAGAAGCCAACCTAAAACACAGAGTAATAGTCACAGAGGAAAAGTTTAATTTAAGACTTTAATATTATTCAAAACCAGTTAGCACTCTATAGTAAGAATTCCAAATATTATAATTAAAAGCTAGCAGTAATGACAGTGTTCCCTTTAAGCCTGGGATGAAACTCTACAGTTTACAGGTGTTTAATATCTCCCAACAACTCAGTCATAAAGAAAATAATAAAATAAAAGCACTGCCTACAGCAAACAAAACAATCTTTAGTCTGAGTAGTTTGTTAACTAAAACACTGTGTTTTCTTAATAACCTTTTGGAGGAAACTGAAATCAAATCAATAAGACCTGTAGAAACCCTGTCACTGTACAAATACAGTGACTCTACAGGAGGCTTGTCCTTCACTAACTCACATCAGCTGCAAGGGTCATCAACTCTATTTCTTGGAAAAGACGCATGGGTCCATCAAGAGCCACAGTACCACACTTAGGGGACTAAAACCATGATACAAACAAGAGTCTGGATTCTCGACCCGAGACCCGTCTACTTCGTTTTTCACACAGTATGTTCCAGTTATCTATGTCTGGTCGGGTTCTGGTTGGGTTCGGACACAAACAAACCAAGAATGCCGTTTTGGTTTGGGTCTTGCTCACACAAAAGCACAAAACCCCCTCTCCAACCCGCTGTAACTGATGAAGGTGTAAACTGTGGACAAGTCATTCCTTTGCTATTGCAGCGAAATACTTTTTTTATTTCACAGTAACATAACTACAATTCAACAGTGGAAACAGAAGCTGAGGCAGTTGTATGGAATGGAGGCTTTAACTGCTCAATTACATTGATGTTTTTGTGAGGAGGTGGCTACCTATTGCAGGATACCACTCTAACTGAGGAATCCTGTGGTACAATGGAATGTCTTAACTGTCCATTTATTTATTATTTTTCACTAATCAGTCTGTCATATATAAATTGTGATGTTGTCAAGGAATGTTTGTGTTTCTCTTCAATAAGGTTCTAAAAAAAAAAAAAAATACAATTCAATTTTACTTTAAGACAAGCCATATACAGTTTGTGTACAATATACATTACAAATATTTTGTAGTCTTGCAAGATCATGTGTCCAGTCATGACCAAGTGTTCATCTCTGCAGTAAGTTGTACGATGTATAAAAAGTCTGAGGCCGCACCCCCCCGGGCAGTTCTCAAAGTCTGTGCTGAACCGGGGATGTGAAGAACCATTTCACCCCTAAACAAAGAACATTTGCAAAAACATGCTGTTCTCTCTCTAAAACCCTCCTCCAGATCCAACTTACAGCTTGTGGTTTCATTCTCTTTGCCAAATTAGCCTGAACGTTTTGTCCTTTGTCCAGCGACTCTGGGAACGAGGGTTTTACGACCGCAGACTATTCTTTCTACACTATGAGCAGCTGCAAACACAGAAACACAGACATCTAATCAAGGGAGCTGGCAGAGCCACGGCAGCCAATGGCAGAGAGAGAGCAGAGATCAAACTGGCAAATCTTACCAGCAGCTGGTTTGAATCAGTCATGCAGATATGCAGAGCAATGGAAAAGCACCACTGCTTATTTTTCACAGAAAATAAAGACAGGCGAGTAAGGAAATGTAGATTGTCTAACTCAAAAATGATCAAGCCGGGTGCTATTCCCTTCAGCTTCATAAAATCCTGTTGCTTTGTCACTGCAGAGGCTCGAGAGTAAAAATAATATGTCCAGCTCATCTTCATTCTAATGAGGCGTCTATAGATTTTAAAAGCCATTTGTTCTTTCTCTCTCATTATAGCACATAAGGAGAGGATTACATCTGTATTCATTTTAAAACGTCTCAAATACCCAGACACTTTTTTTCACAAGCTATTAAAATCCCAATTTTTTTTGTCTCCCTGCGGTTATATGACTAAATCAGATGTTGGCAAGTAGGAGTTGTTGTACTGTTTGATTCGAGGATAGCCTGAGGACATTTCAAGTGAGCAAGATAACAGCACCTATGGGTTTGAGCTTGTCCATCTTATTTATATGCAGTCTAAGCCTATGGCCTAAATTTGTCCACTGTTCTCCACATTTAATTATTGTACCTCACATCTCTCTCGAGGACGGATGGATTATTCCTCTCCCCCCTGGTAGTGGCAAATCAGGACAGCTATAAACACTTGCTTTCAGACCTGGTTGTACAACCTAGTTAATGTCAAGCGGACCTTCGTCTTAATGCTGTGCTGGGGGTGGTGGGAAAAGAAGAGGAAGCTGACACTTCTGCATAGTCTCCGCTGCACATGTGCAAAACAAATCAAAATGCAAAAATACACTGATCCAGCTGCAATTCTCAGGCAGTAGACATCAAAGCAAATTGCAATTGTTGTTGGATATTGATTAAATAATCCGTTTACAACTGAGACTCCCCATCACAATTGGAGAACAAACTCCTGTTTTACTGCCAATTACCATCCTGTAGCAGTCAGTACCCCTTCAGCGGTGAGGTGTCACCTTGCAGCCCCTCACCGATGAGATGCTATAACATAACCATGCAGAGCCCGCTGGTTGTGCTAAAAATACACCTGCAGCAGCAGCCCTGTCAGGTTGGGTGCAGACAGCGATGCTAACTACGTTTCCGGGTGGGAGGAAACTTTACATATTGCTGCCGGCAAGGGATACACTTACATAATAAACTAGTTTTCTCGCCTCAATAACTCCACACTTTTTTACTGCATTGTGTCTCATGATATTCATTTTGACATATGCGTAAAAAAGCCTGTGTTGCGCTGCAAGCCTTTTTTCAAGTTGAACCTTTTTTTTGTATATGTCCCCACCTGAGATTGAGCTGGTCCAAGGCCATTTTTTATGCGCGTGTTAAAGAGTAAGCTGTCCCAGTCGGGCAGGGGTGTGAAGCAAGGCAGTCATTTCGCACTGCACCATGTCTACTGTCTTGACTCTGCCTGCAGTGATGAAAATGAGCATCCTGGCATGTTGGCACCGATATGGTACTCAGGTAGTCAGATGGCACAGATCCTCTGGCTGGATATTATAATCTTGCCTAGCAGCTATAAACAAGTTCCAGGAGTTACTTCAGAAAACAAGAAAAACTAAATATGATTACCAACTGCAGTGTTGACTGAAAATGCAAAATCAAGTTTATTCAAATAAACAATAAAACTAAAACTGTGCCCATATTATATTGCAATTATATTGCAATTGTATTATTCTTTATGCATGGACTTAAACAACTATGGAAATATTTTGTCTTTGTGCAGCTGTAATAAACACACTTTTGACTGCTTTTCCATCAAACATAAAACAAATAATTAAACTATTGATCATATATTTTTAGTGAACGGATAGAAATTACTTTGACTCCACTGTGGATTTCTATTTACCATGATTTTACATTCAGGACATGATCGATGGTAAACCTAGCACTGAATGAGTGGTTGTCACAAAGAGATTACATTTCTTTAAACCTTCATTAAGCCGTGTTTAATTCTACAATAGACATGCACAAGTAAATGTTCATGGCCGGTGAAGGTGTGCTAACATCAACGAGTGGAGTGTCTGACGAACAAACAGGCTCAAAGAAGTTTATCTGCTGGCTGCACAGAAACCCACTGGTATGAATAATGAAAGGTGGCTGCTCAATAATAAATGTCTGCATGCTCGCGCTGTGCAGCTGCACTTGTTTGGCCTGTGAGCGAAATTTCATTACCAACTCCCTCACTGTTCATACAGACGTGAAGGACAAGAACACAAACTAACCACTGCAGCAACCCCTGTCAGATCCAACTTGACATCACCGAACACAGGCACACAGGCGTGCTCACGAACCCCAGGCACCGGAGCGCTGCACGAGCCAGTCAACAAGCCTGTTGGACGGCAAAACACCTAAACAACGTGGGCATGCCTGCCAAATGAAACAGGAGCCGTTCCATTCATCGAATCCCTTCATTTGCTAGTCAATAGATCTCGGAAGGGTGTTGTCCCTATACCAACACACAACTGCTTTGTCAAAGAAGATGGATTCACCCCTCGTGCTACATAGAGTGGTACCAAACTTGACTGAAGACCCTTTTCCAGTGGTCAAAACCCCCCAAAAGACCCACGAACGTCTGGCTCTTGTCTGCAAAGGGAATGGATACAATCGGCATTCACTCAAATGACACTGCAAGGGACTCAGGTTTTTATCAGCTCTAATCAGCAGTGATGGAAACATGACACTTGGGTGAACGTTATGACGCACAGAAAAACTTCCAGGCGTTTTCCGCATTAATAGCCATGAACAGTTGTGTACGTCTTTTGAATCTTGTGAACAAAGAGCAAAAACATTTTTTTTTGAAATCCAACACTGGGAAGACAGTGCTTTCTGAGGCGTTGGTCATCAAATTTCCTCTTTTTAGTGGGTTTTCCCACATTTAAAAAACCTGCGTAATTTTGGTGCAAAAGAGGTATGAGTGTATATCCATCAGGACTATTTGACCAGGTTTTTTTCTGCATGACACAGGAGAGTTTAAGTCTGAAGACCGTCAGGTTCTGTTGCAAGTTTTTAAAAAACACTTCCAAAGCTCATGTGGAGAGATGGATGTTGTCCAGAGCATGACTGAGGAGGGTGAGAGAGGGAGATAGAGAGAGAGAGAGAGAAAGAGATCATCTTCTTTCGATGAAATCAATGCCCCCAGCAGGGATCTGTGTTTGATAATGAATGAATGAGAGAGGCTTTCTGTTGGGGAGCAGCAGTTAATATCTCATTGATACGCCAATTTTTGTTCACTATATTGCAATACAGCAGGTATAGTATGATTCAATCATGTTCAATGTACTGTGCTGTACAGTTTCACATTCATCTGACTGTAGTAAATATCCCAGAGGGGGAAAGATGTCAAAAGAAATTACTCTCCGAGTGTAAAGAGACATGAATCACAAAGATATGGCGCCATGCTTTTTCACATCTGAAGTGCCCTTTAAACGCTCACCTTTGCATTCCCGTCACGTCATCGTGCCTCGTTCTACCTATTGTTCTATCAATTTCACTTTGATCTGCATCTCAGAATATGTTCTGACAAGAGAATTAATAGAGGAATGTGTTTAAAGCTCGGAGGCAAAATGTATTTCAGCCTCTCGTGCACCACTGCTTCTTGCATGGAATGAGGGAATGTGTAAACATATGCAAAAAAACTGTTAAATCGTTCACTTCAAAAGGTGCTGACCAAGGCCTTGTCACTTTTAATGGTAAGGCTGCAGATACACTTGCTTTTAACAGCGTGTTGGCATCACAGAACGAATATAAAGATGGACGATATTCCTGCTCTCCAAAAGTGAAGCTGGCTGCAGAATAGGTCATATATCCAGCCCCACCCATGTTAATGGCTGGGACATGGACCACACTATGAAGCCAAAGTAGGGCAGAGTGGTGATGGTTGCTGTGAGGTGGTCTGAGGTGCTGCCAGTGGGTCCAGAGCAGCAGTCCTGACCACTAAGCCGCCAACGACCATGTCAACTTAGAGAGAAATAAGATTTTTTAAATGACTTGGCACCTTTTCACCAAAACTCCTTGTTATTCGTCCCCAATTATCCCTGTACCATACCTGTAATAAGCTGAAGCTAAAAAACACAACCAAAACGTTGCATTAAAACTAAAATTATTAAGTGAAATACAATATGAATTGAGAAGAAACTACTGCATTATTGACGCCACCGCGCATCCACACATATTCCTGATAGCTAAAAATGCCTCTGCGAGGCCAAAATGATGGGTGAACGTTCTCTGTAAAAAAAAGCGAACTGTGGTGGGAGGAGAGAATGAATCTTCACTGAGTAAACCCGGGCTTCTGAAGACAAAATGTGGTCTAACAGGCTTGTATTAACAGCGCTGTAGAAGATTAACTCCATTAGAGCCTCGGTCATCCACTTACATCCGCATTATATTGAACAGTGATAGAGACACTGATTCGCAGTGCCTGTCAGACGGTTTTTCCAACGAGCGAAATGAGATTTTTAGATTTTGGCAGACTTTTAGTTAAAGTGTCTGCATGATTCAGCCTGCTTAATTTAGAGAGCACTGTGTATATGAATAGAGAGGATCACCACAGAGACAGGAGACACAATATGGTCTTCAACACACAGCTGACACAAAGATGTACTCTGCTGGTCCGTATAGATTTGATCTTTGAATCAAGCCCGTTGTCGTGTCCTGTCCCCAGCAAAGGCGTTGAGGACGACAATGGGACAGAGAGGACGGACAAAAGCACCTCTCGTTCCCTTTTCTCCCTCCTCCTTTTGGCCCTCACCCGGCTTTGTGTGGCTCTCTGCTCGTCTCCAATCGACATGTCTTGGAAGGGAGGCAAATCAAATTCTTTCCGCAGGTACAGAAGCCTCTCGCTCCCCTATTCCCTCCTCTTGGTTTCCTTTTCTTCTCTACTTATCAGTGGGTATATTTCAAGCCCCGAGCACTTCCTAAAGTATTTTTGTGAGGCTGGTATTGTGTGTGTGTTTACTGTCTTTGATTGCTCATCAATAAAAGGTTTTGTTAAGTCAATTTTTGACACAAAGACACAACACAAGTAGGAAAAGACTTAAAAGTGAAATTATTTGTAGCTTTGTTACCTATCACCATTCTTTCAATAGCATGTTAAAATGTAATTACTTCCACCAAGGAGGTTACATTTTCATCTGCATTTGTTTGGTGTTTTTTTTCACAAAAACTACGCAGGACCCATTAAAGGGGTGGATCCAGGAAAAAAATATGTTTTTCATTTCTGCATTTATATGTGGGGCATTTTTCAACATTTTCAATGATTTCCCAGAGAATAATTCATGGATTTTGAAAAGTCAGATCTTATCTCTCTTGTCTTATAAAAAATATGTGCTTTACTGAGTGCCCTTTTAGTTCCATGTGTGGAATCCATTAATTTGTAATATTCTTGTTACTTTTTTTTGCCAAATTACCTTTATTAGCCAGGACATCATACAGGCAGATGGCAAACAGAGGAGAGAGAGAGAGAGGAGGTATTGCATGAAGGACGGGTCCCCGGATGGAATCAAAACAGGGAAATTGCACTTATGATGACCTCAATTTCATGTGGACATCCAAGCCAAACTCGGCTAACAACAGCATTATGATAAACCTGAAACAAAACAGGGTTTCCCATTAAGTCTATGGCGAACCGCCAAAGTTTCATAACGAACCCAAAAACTTTTCCAAATCTCATAATTACAAAGACAATGTTTTTCAGACTGTCACAGTCAGACTGGCTAGGGGGAAAGGGGATGATTCACTGAAATGAACCTGCAAAGATTTCCTCTATTCTTATGCCTGATCCAAGCTGCATTTGTACATTTTAATTTGAAGCTCAAGGCAACATCTGCTTCCTCTCATGTTACCTTTGTTTGAACTCCTAGTAGATCTGCATTACAAAGTCTGGTCAAGCCCCAGACGCTGCTGATGCCCAACTCAGACATAATACTGACCACAACACTGGCAGTCAGCATTAGCCTCACGGGAAGCAGCTCTGGCTTATTTAAAGAGGGACGTAGGAAGGAGAGGAATATAACATATAGAGACGTGAGAAATAGATGAAGGGAGACGGGAGAGGAGTGATACACAGAAGAAAAGACACAGACAGAGAGTATAAACACACAGGGAGCGAGTTAAGAATAACGGAGAGTGAGAGAGAGGAAAAAAGAGGAGCCTCGGCAGCCGCGGAGGCAGAAGCCCCAGCGGTGAGGCCAGGCCTGTCTGTCAGCACCTATCTGTCCTCCTGAGGCGAAGCAACACAAACCAGGCTCCTGCCTGGAGTCACCTCTAACATTTATACAACCGCATATAAGAGTGAAATGACCTTTGACCTTATCCTCCACCGCAGGATGGACCCATGTGGGCCGCGACTTTACTGTTTAACTGGAGGAGGATAGTTTCACTCCAGGCTGCTAAGGCCAAGCTCATTTATTTCTAAACACTGGGATGGCATTTAGCCAAGTAGAGCTGACTAAGACACACACACAAATGTGAGATAGAGTAGCTCAGAGCATACCCTCGCTGACATTTTACTTTACGTCTCATAAACGAACAGTGTCGGGATCAATCGAAACTGTTCACCTAGATTAAAGATCAGACAAAGCCACGTCATCCTGCCCTGTTTTTCATCTTGGCATCTTGGTTTAACTATTGGACGTAAACAAGTCCCAAATAGCATTACCTGCCAAATCAGAGCCTTGTTATGACTGCAGTCCATCTGGTGCAGTTCACCGGATTCACAACTCTCCATGGTGTGTTTGTGTTTCTGTGTTCCTTACACACTTCTAAATAATAGATCACTGTTTGTTTGTTTTATATATAAAATATATATCCATAATAGATAAGTAAGAAGGCTGGAAAACCTTTAGCATTTTGTGGGTATAACTTTTGGTCGCAACAAAAACAACATCTCAAACTACAAAGCGCCTTCTGTGAGATTTATACTGGATGTATCTTGTCAGATGTGTTCAGACATTAGCCACTTCATCTGATGCATACCCTGCATGTTAGCTTGTGAAGTAAAGCTCGATGGAAGGTCTGTGCAAAAATACATGAAAGTCCATGTGATTAATTGGAAATTCTGCAGCTCCAGCTATGTAGAAAAAAACATCAGCAGAGCCGCTGCATGTAACAGCCCCTTGATTCTGAATACATCCTTGAATGGTAAATTCACACAACTTCAAACTATAGTAAAGATGTTTGTTTTCATCTGAGTTTGTTTGTCAGTTAGCAGGATTACACGATACTTGACGGATTACACTTGGTGGAAAGATTCGATATGGGTCCCGGAAGAAGCCATTAAATTAGATCCAGGAATTTTCTTTCACTATCTTTTAAGATTATGAGATACGGTGTTTTCCATGGTTGTGATTACTTTTTAAAGAAATAAAACAGATCTTGATGAATGTGTGTAATTTGGTTTAGCTTCATCGTCGATTTGTCATTTCTTACCACAAAAACGATAATAAAGACTATTATTATTCAATTATATCACCAGAATAAAGGTGTCAGATACCTACTTAATGAATTGCTAACACTGCATGCTCTCTCTGCCACTCTCTAACTTTGTGTTGAGCCGGTCACCAGCCCGCAGTTCACAAGAACAGCGCAGTGGCGAGTGGCGATGTCAAGAGGATGATGGTTCACGGTAACAGCTCACTGGCTGGACGCATGGCTACACTCGGACCTCGGAGGCACTGAATCACATTCAGACATCCGCCATCTTACCATCAACGAGCACTAGCATACAAAAAAATGCAGAGGCCTACACGTGTGACCTAATGGATACACATACACACAAGCACACACTGGTACACCATTACTCCAGAGCAAGGACAAAGAGATGACGCCCGTGGACCCTGGCAACGTCAAGGCAGATTATTGTTATCTATAGGTTGTCAGCATCACCGATGTAAAGGAGAGCAAAAACACAAGATGCTTTCACTCTTATATAATAGTAGCGCTGACACACACCGAGCTGTGGGCATGTGTTTATAAATGAAAGGGTTATGCAAGAGTCTGCTGTTGTCTCTTTCCCATTGCTCGACGTGGTGAGACTGGCTCTGATTTCAATGTCATGTAGGCACAAATAACTACCTACTCCGTGTCTTTACATTTTCTCTGGCGCGGCACTGAATGGAGGAGGAAGACTTTATTATGTAGTCATCCTATGAAACAGAATGTGTCCTTCACCGGTAAGACTTCTCTGACCTCTATCTGACCCCTACTCTGACAGCTTTGCAGTAAGATAAGCAAACAAAGATGAAATGGTTTCTGAGTTAGACTATAAAGAGCGGGCTTTTAATTCTTGCAGAGGGTTTAAGTGAATTTGGCGTTTCCTGCTAATCATCAAAGACAAAAAAAAAGGAGAGGCGGGCTTGCCTCCGCTTCCGAGAGGAGAGGCGGACACTCGCGGTCGCTGCTGGGCGTCTTTCCAGCACAAATCAGGCGAGCCTTGTTTTCGGGCCTCGTTGAAATCCAAAGCGGAGCTGGATCCTTGCTGTGAGCCGTAAATGAACAACCAAATATTGGCTCCTAATTGAGAGCAGCAGTTGTCTGTGTGCACAGGCACCCCTGCTGTGAAATTGTGGACAAACACACAGGGACGCTAAGAGGCTACTTCCCCTATTGCTCTCCCTCTCTTTTCTTAGTGCTTTCTGTAGTTCCCTCCAGCATCCCTTTATATCACAAGCCAAAGCCTTGCTCTTTTACTCTTTTTATTTCTAGCATTTTAGACAGCTTATTGTAAATAAACATGAAGGACAAGATAGGAGTGGGTTTGTTAACTGCAACATTCCTAGATATGAATTATGTGCTTGGAGCAAAAGCATTCTGTAGCTCTTATTTATTACTATCCCTTCACAATCTTTCCACGTCCTTCTTGCAATTCCTTGTGCTGCTACCTAGAAGGACTGAGAAGAAAAATAGGCGCTCATGAAAATCCTAATGAAAATCCCCCGTGTTGGTAATTGAATACTAACGCCCGAGTCCTGACGAGAGGGATTCAAGCTGCGGCCGGGATAAACGTGCCTTGCCTCCCATTTCTCCGCCTTCCATCAATCATCACAAATCGCCTCGACAACCAGGGGCATCGGCCGTTCCAGCTCAATAAGAACCCATCACAGCACAAAGATATTCAAAGAGAGAGAGAGACAGGGAAACACATAAAGAGAATATACTATATGTCAAGTCACCCATTACAGTGTAGTTTTGTGTAACTTTGCATATTCAAGTCTATTTCCAGTCTATTGAGGTCTGATGGCAGCATATAGAGCCTGAACAGAAACATAGCGACCTGCGAGGGCATCAACATTGCTTTTGCTAAAATAAAGAATATAAATACCCCAACCATGTATACACACACAAATATACCTGTAGTGACCTGTTCAGGGTGTAATGCGCCTCTCGCCCAATGTCAGCCGGAATTAGCTTTGGATCCCCCATGTCCCTCAAAGGACAAGTGGTAAGATAATGATCAGATGGTTGAGTTCTTCATTCAGTTTGTAGTAAACTGTCAAGATTCAAGGAAATTAGTAAGCTGTCACACCAATTTCTCTGGTTTCATTTTGTTTGGGCAGTGTATTATTGGTTCTGTGCCACATTTACTTACAGCCAAAACAAGTAAAATTATTTTGACACCTGGCTGACAATGGGCACATATGAAATACAGCTTGCAAGACAAATCTTTTCAAATGCTCATCAGAGCCTAAAGTGACAGAACATTCGTATGTACTCCGACACAGCAGCTGTGGTCTAAAACGTAGGCAGACGAGGGGTTGCGTCACAGATAAACTACAAATCAGGAGAACGGAGAGAACTGCAGGTGGTATGTTCGACTTGAGAAAGACTGAGGAGACAGAGATGAGGCTCAGTTCCTACAGTGGAGTCAGAGCAGCTCCGAGCTCAGACAGACTATTGAGGTTTTGCCCTGTTTGCATTGGCAGCGAACACAGTCAGACAAGTCGATATCAGAGATATCCTGTCAACTCATAGAGAGACCCCGACATTGCCCTCTGCTCCCCTGAGTGAAAGTGAGACAATGAGAGACTCAGAATGGCCAAAAAAGAAACATAAGGAAAAATAATGGAAGGATAAAAGGTAATGAGGCACAGCAAGAAAAAGTGCAATACAAAACTCCAATAAATCAGATTGTGGGGTTATACAGACGAGATGGCAAATGTTGACTTTTTAAGTGAACGCTCAAATTACGATGTTGTGTTTATCGTAGGTAAATAAAGGGAATTTAAAATGTGCTTGTTTAAAAAAAACAAAAAAACTACTAAAACAGGTTTTAACAAATAATATCTGCTGTCGCATCCCTGGAATGTTAAAGAAGAATAAGCACTGTACTCGTATTGAAAAATTAGTTTAGAGACACAAACAAGGATGGATAGATATAGGGACAAAGAGGGGGAAGGGGGTGGTGTAGGCAGTGGCAGGAAGACACAAGGAACAGTGTAGTCAAACCCAGTAACTAAGCCCTGGTGTCCCCCTGTCAGGCCAGTTCGGACCTCGGACAGAAGCCGTATTATAGAGCAGTGGCTCTGGCCAAGTGGAAGAACAATAGCTTCTGTGTGCCGGAGCCTCTGGAGCATCTTAACTGCTGGGAGATAGGAGGTCTGTCTGCGGCTGCACTAAATGGCATGTAAAGGGGCGTGGCAATTTTACTCACACATAAATTTCAGCTCCCTGCCTTTCCCAGAATCCCTGACCCATCTCCTTGCCACCACCTCCTCGTGCCAGGCAGCCATCACTCTCTATTTTACTCTCATCTCTTCTTTTCTTCCTCTCACTACACACTCTCATTATGGACTGTGTTATTCTGTCTCCTGCTATCATCCATCGCCACCTCAGTGGAGAAAGGCAAAAGAGAGCTACTGACAGGGAGATATTCTTCTTGTTAGCATGAGAAAGCCAGAAACTGGCAGAAGATCAGAGCAACGTCAACAAATAAGAGAGGTCCAAAAGCCTCGGTAGGAGCCATGCCAAAGCTCTTCTATCACGAGGGCCTCTGAAACACAGGGAAAAGAGAACTGAAAAACTGTGCAGGAATGTCATCCCTCTCAGCAAAGAGTTCACAAACAGCAACACATAAAAACATGGGGATACGGTTTGTTCTATTCTGGCACTACACCTGTAGATGAGACCCTTCAGTGAGAACTGAAAATCCATGCGTCAAAGAGCAGGTTATGTAGCTAGAGCCTTGTACTCTCCTACTTTCCACCTGTGCTTTAATGTTTTTCTGCAAGCTCGAAGAAACACCACACATTCTAAGAAAAGCTCAGGAGCAAACGCGACTGCCAAAGAACTTGCCTGAAACACGGACTGGAGCCACAACAGGCAAACTTCAGCACATGTACTCTCCGAACTGGAGCATGGCTACACTCACTGGTTCAGTAAGTGTCATTTCAATGGCCGAGACACAGCAGTACGTCTTGAAGCCATCTTTAAAATCTGCACTGTTGTGAAACTCATCCTATAGCTCCCACTCAGTCATGTGATAGTGTGGATGCCTCTGCTGCGGAGTGATCATTTTCACAGCTGCAAGGGGTCAGAGCTGCTTTCACATGCATTAAGTACCCTGAATGTATTTTCTGAGAGATGTTCCAATGGTATTTTCCCTTAATGATACATGAACTATGCATATACACCGATACCAAGTACCAATCCGATACCAGTGCATGGAAGAAAGTAACAATTTGTATAATGTATTTTAACAGCTGTATGCTACGACCCCCGGTATGGAAGTGATGAGTGCCATCATTGTTGTATGGCCTGGCACACGTTGCTGTTTTACTGGTGGGACTTTCCGGTGTGGAATATTGCCAAATTGCAGGCATGTTAGCTATTTCTGGCTAATGCTACACTGCCGTACAGTGCAACAGATGTCTTGGAGCGGAGAGGAAGAAGAAGTAATGATTTATGTGAGAAGAAAATTGCAGTTTTATCTAGGTTGAACTAATGTACTTTAAAGATTGGATTGGTGAAAAGATATGCGTACTCGTTGATGCCAGTATTTTCAGCAG
The DNA here is from genome assembly GCF_963576545.1 of Limanda limanda. Lineage (NCBI taxonomy): Eukaryota > Metazoa > Chordata > Actinopteri > Pleuronectiformes > Pleuronectidae > Limanda > Limanda limanda. The sequence continues at coordinate 9,909,063 of NC_083653.1, read as the reverse complement.
TAATGTAGGTATTTCCGAAGCTTGTATCGGGATTGGGGACATCTGTCTCTTTTCTTTGGACATGTCTTTGAGCTGACCTGAGGAAGGTGAACTTTAAATGTCATTAAATACCAAAATAAATATGTAATATAACTAGATTTTTTACATCTGCTGTGCATTATCACTACATTTGAAAGTAATTTTAATACATCACAAGGAAAAACTGGCCCCACTAATCTGCTGTCAAACGCAGCGTACGCAGACTTTTTATCAATGGCTCTGCAGCTGCTGTTTCCAAAGGTAATTCATTCATCACCAACCACTGATGGGAACACACATCTTCAGCACAGACTGCTCCTTAGCCACCACTGTATTTCAAACAGAGCAGCATCCAGTGACTGCCTCTGATTCTCCCTCTATCCTTTTAAATAGACAGGACGCAGGAAATATGGCTTGTCTGATGTGAGCCACACAGCACCACATGAGGTGGGCATCATGTAAGGACATCTCAAAGCTGTCCCCCACTATACAAGCAGGATCCCAGCCACTGGAGGACACCGCTCCTTGTGCCCACTTCTTCCTTGGCTGCTGCACTGGAAGTAGTACAAAGAAGGTTTCAAATTTCGCAAAGCATGATTTTGACTGGGCTGAGAGGGCTACCATCCCCCCATGACTGCAAACCCAAGCTGGCTGAAATAGACCCCAGCCCCTATATCCTCCTCTCTCTCTCTCCTGAAGCCAGTCAATGCATCCTTAGTGGGTGGAAAAAATAAAACCATGCATTGCCTATGTCAGCACAACCACGACCTCAAACTCTTCAATTCACTTAAGAATGAATGCATTAGAGGTAATGTACGACATGTGGCTTTATTTTTTAATGCAATTTCAGGGGCATTGCAAATATTTGCTCTCCGGTTTCTCACCAACACGATGCCCCCCCCTCTCGGTCTGCATATGTCAAGACGCTGCTGCAGCTGCAGCTCATGCAGATGTGCAGCTCTGCAGTTTATCGACACTTCACAGCAGCCACATTACACATTTATTCACTCGTTAATGAAACCTGGTAGTGGTGCTCACGTGGTTTGGGGCCACTTCAGGCTCCTGTAGAAACACCACATTAGTCACCTGTGCACCGGGTTAGTCCCAGGCAGGCAGCGATGGCCAGGCAGGGTAGAATTACCAGCAGCGTTTATACCGGTGGAGTCGAAAGCTACAAACATGGTGACTCCGGTTCAATGAGGCTGTTCTCGCTGATGCTGTGGTGGTAAGATGCAGTGAGGTTATGAGCTAACGTCCCCAAAGTCACATTTCAAGTTGATATCAAATGTGACCCCAGGAACAAAATGTTCGCGTATATTTAATTTGTCTTTTACCTGATATGTTTGTTAAAAAATTATTCCTCTTTACTGTCCGTCCATCCTCACTGAGCCGCAGCGCATGCCCCCGTATCCAAGGCTTTAAATCCCCGGCTCAGCTCCATGTTTGTTCGGCTCGCTGACATCAGATGAAGTCTTGCTGCTGGAAGAGGAGAGCGACCCGGGGACTCGCTGTGTCCGAGGGGGGGGGCTTCGGGGAATCGAGGGGGGAATCCGGCGTTAAATCCGCTCCGAGGAAGCAAAGAGCGGGTTGGGAAGGAAAAAGGAAACCGCGTCAAATTCACCCACGGGCAACGTGCACGCTGTTTTCGACGTGAAGAACGCGAAGCGATGTCACTTCGTGGGGAGATGTCCCCCGTAGTGCTGTGATAATGGTACGTGCCACTCTATTGTTGGTGTGTTGACTCGTGATCTGAGACCGATGTCCAATCGATCCCAGGGAAGGACCTTCGATTCGATCATGTCGATCAAGAGGAGTCGATCTGGGTATAGCACATTTACTACAGAGCACATCCCTGAGTCCCTGCCACAAACAAGGGGAAATAATAAAAAAAACAACACGACATAATACAGTGCTGTTTTGTAAAATCATTGAAGTACGATATTTGCCGAAAGTTAGAAAGTGGTGAAAATGTACGTATTTAGGGCCCGAGCACTGATCAAAGGTCAGATGAGACCCTATTGAAATTGGAAGGATTATTTATTTATTATTATTATTATTCAGGCAAATGAATTGGCTTTTTGAGGGATTTAACATGCTCAAATTCTTACCAAAATTTGCAGAAAGTTAGAAAGTGGTTAAAATTTACGTATTCTGAAGGAATTTTCAATGGGCGTCGCAAAATGGCTCAACGGTGCCCCCCGAGACCCCCGAGACTCCTGGGACGTGTTCACATTGACCGGTCTTCACAAAAATCATGACTGTATCATGACCAGACAAACAAAAAAGTCTTTAGGTGCAATCTGGTTTTATTTTTTTTTAATTAATACATTTTTTAAATTTTGTTTAATTTAAAAAATATATTTTATTTCCCTCCTGCGCAGAAGCGGACCGCGCCCCTGCGCAGGATTTAATTTGATTTTAATTAATTTTTTTATTGAGTCAATAGTCAACTTTATTTTCAATTCTGCCAAAATGTTCAAGACATGGATGCGATTTAAATGCAGTTTAAATATTTAAATACGCAACATATAAAGAATTCAACGCAACAAGCAACTAATCAAGTGACATAAGTACACAAACTTGTGAGTAATTTTAAGGCACAGTGTGGATAGGATTCAAGTATAGAGCAACCGGAGTACTGCAGAAATGGATTGAGTAATAAATACATCATGAACAGTAAAGCATTCTTTTTTTAGTTTCTTATTTTAATACAATTGTTGTTTCATCATCTTGTGAACCGCTTGATAACTGTATTATTATTATTAGCAGTAGTAGTAGAAGAAGAAGTAGTATGCATCAAAATAAAAAATCATTCTTTGAAAAATGTATATAGTATAGAAACTATTTAATTCCGCGCATTCCAATGAGATGTATCCAAATATATTATTTTATTCCATCAAGTTTCAAATTCAATTCATTATTAACAAAAGCATAAAATTGTAGATGCTGATTAGTATAATAATAATGTAGCAGATACTGAGACATCAATAGTATTGTTATTATATTATTGGATTTAGATCACTTAAGGTAATTATTAACATTTCATTCTAATTTTCTTTTCTTTACTACATTATGTCTAATTTTATTTTATTTTATTATAGACGTCGGCCAATCATTACACAATTCTGCTGTTGTAAGGTAAACAAAAATACAATTAAATTGAAATTGAAACTAGATAAATAGAACAAATATTTTATAATATGTTATTTGGGAATTGTGTGGTTCTGTTTGGCCACACCGTTTAAATCATTATTTTTTATTTTCTTCATTTTATTTTGTTAACCCATAACGGAAGTCCCACACTCCCGCTTCCGTCGAATTCACAACATCCAACATGTCTGCCGCCATAAGTTCCCTCGTTTCGTACGGCAGCGATTCGGACTCAGACAATGAGTCGGAATCGAAAACCGCAGCGGGGAAAGTGGACCCGACGGACCCGGACGCCATGGCCCATCTCAAGCCTCTTCAGTCCGAACCCACCATGACTCTGGCTCTTCTCAACTCCGCTCCCGAAGTCGCCGTGAAGGTAAGCTAACGTAGCTAGCTAGCGTTAGCTAACAGTACATGGAAATAGTAAACTGCTGGTCGCATTGTGCTTAGATATTGTGAACCTGCTGTTTCAGCAAATAAGATAAACATTTAACGAGTATTTGTTTATTGAGTAGCGAAAACAGTTGTGAGCCAAATATAAGCTGTAGCGGGAAACTTCTAGCTTGGAGCTAGTGAGGATGTTGTGTGTTAGCCTGTGAATCTATATCAAACAATAACTTGCTCATCGTTTAGAAAGAACAACAGTGGGTCATCAATATTGTCTCCGTGATAAGTTTTTGCTTTTACATTCACTATCGGATTCACCCATGAATCAATCTGCTGCTGCTTGTAAAACACAAAGTTAACGGATTGTCTATCTTCTTGTCAGGAGGGTGTGGAGACTGGAGTACACCTGGACCCTGCGCTGAAAGAAGTCAACTACAACCCGACATTTGAAACCCTGTTTGCACCAGAGGTAATGTATCACGGAGCTCAACCATCTCAAAAATATATGAGATACTGTATTAAGATACTAGATGAAATGATCGAAGTTTGATTACACGCCATTAAAACACAATCTTCTGTATCTCTGACCCATGAATCCTTTGATGCTTTGCCGTCAACAAACAACTCCACTCCTGCAGTGTCATTGGTCATAGATCCAAGGAATCTTAGATGTCTTGCAAAGGTGACATCTCTCTCTTATTGATTTTGTTTTTCTTTTATTCCTCGTAGTTCGGGCCAACGAATCCGTTCAAAAGTCAGCAGATGTCTGCCCCCAGGAACATGTTGTCTGGATTCGCAGAACCTGCTCACGTCAACAACTTCATGTTTGAGCAGCAAAGGAGGACATTCTCCACCTTTGGTAAGGAGACCATTTCTGACCTGTCATTGGTTTGATAGATGTGATTTGAAATATGCACCCTCTTTGAATTTTAATGACCTTTTTTATAACTCTCTCCACTTTGCTAATAGGTTATGCTCTAGATCCCTCTGTGGACACACACAATGTATCCACAACTAGCTACATCGGTGCAGTAGAGGACGCGGAGAAAAATAAAGGTAATGATTACAAGCAATTTGTCTACATCTAGCCACATACTTAAAACTATATTTTTGAATAAAGTATTATTTAAAAGAAGATCATAATTGTAATTTCTTGTTTGCTCCTCCTGAAGGCTTAACTGTGTTTGAGAGTGGACATACAAAATCTGAGAAAAGGAAAAAGGTCAAAGGCGGAGATGCAGGAGAGATTGACAACTTCCTTGGACCCTGGGCAAAATATGCCGATGAGAAGGATGCGGCCAAACCCACAGAGGTATTTTTTTATACCTATATATTGTTGCTGAGACTGCTACTTTTCACTCAATCAAGTAATTGATTGCACCTTAAATTGCTCAACCTGTGTTTGTGACTGTATCAAAGAACATAAATAATTTGTTGTTTATAACCTTGGTTGTGATTCATTTAATTTTACAGGAGGAGAAGAAAGAGCTGGATGAAATCTTGGCCAAGAGACAGAAGAGGGGAAAGAATGAGGAAGAATCTCCAGCAGAGGAGAAGACTATTCTCCATGGTACTGTTGCCCTCTCTAATTAAGACATTTGAACGGCTATGGCACTATGTGCTTTTAAAAACACTCATTTACAGATTTTGTCTTTTTGTTCTTCCTACAGTTAAAGACATGTATGATTACCAGGGCAGGTCCTACCTCCACGTTCCACAGGATGTGGGCATCAACCTGCGTTCTGCAGAAGTTCCAGACAAGTGTTATCTGCCTAAGAAACAGATTCATGTCTGGTCCGGACACACCAAGGTCAGGCACAATCATTTGTTTGTCTCTGTGAATGGTCCATTATCTCTCAGTTATAAAACCTTGCAGCTGTAAATATTCTCTACCCAAACTTTGCTGATAGGTTATAATACTGCAAAGATGGATACTAATGATTTGGACATGCAAAATATGAATTGTGTGTCTATGAGAAGAAATTCTATAATGCATTTGATTTTCCAAGGCTAACAAGATAACAGCCTTAGACGCACACATTGTCCCAGACATATCAGATATTATTCAGTCTCATTCAAAACACTGTCTTTTATAATTTAAATATTAAGGCAAACACTGGGTTATTCCAAGGAAGATCTGATTCATGCCTCAGATCTGCCAGTGTGCTCCAGGGAGAGAGAAATCACTCAAGTTTTAAATTGGCTCCTATCAGCTTTGTGCAGGAAGCTACTCCCCCTCAGCGTCTAGTTTAAAATACAAAGAGTTTGAAAAGCTAATAAACGGCCCACTTTGTCACCTTAGTTTTAAGAAAGTTTTGAAGAGTCGTCATCATTTTTGTGACTATGACAGAGGCAGAGTAGAAGGTGAACACACTCTATATACTCTGGTTTCATTGTGACTCAATTGATGTCTCTCCTGAAAACTGCTTTAACACCAGTTGTCTGGTCCATGTCAAAATAATGGCAATAAGGTTAAAATACACAGTATTTTGTGTGGACAATTTAGATCTAGTGCTGCTTTCCATCACAGTAAGCAATGATTTTAACCCTTTTAGCGTAGAACAATTATAAAACTACCGCAAAAGAAAAGATAATGACTTAAAAAATGTCTCACAAATACCGAAATGCTCATCAGTTGAAACTAGCATACTCATGATAAAAAGACTAATGTGATTCAATCTCTGAATATAATCCTTTTTCCAGGGTGTCAGTGGGATCCGACTATTTCCTAGCTCTGGCCATCTCCTGCTCTCCTCCTCCATGGACTGTAAGATCAAGGTAAATTCTCATTGAAGCTTATGAATGATTACGTAATACTTGTAATATGTGTTTGGTTATGGCTGATAACCATGTCACTTTATGAGCTCTAACGTTTTCTCATATTGTGCTTTTCTTGAGAAAAGATTAAAAGCTAATAATTACCATCACTTCAATCTATTGTACTCTACAAACTGCATTGTAGAAAACAGCTTTGTTTTTTATATTTAATGTGATACTATGTCTACAAATGATAAAAAATGTTGCCAGCTTGCACTTGCTGCAGTGATAAGAATTAATATAGTGATGGGCTCAGTGATGTCAAATCTATTTTCAGTTTTACCTCCTTCTCTCCACAGCTGTGGGAAGTGTACGGCGAGAGGAGGTGTATACGGACGTTTATTGGTGAGTAATTTGAGATCTCCGCTCATAATTCTATTTTTGGTGAATATTGACTATCCACTGTATAAAATGGTGACATAATATTGTATTATTTTGTATAAAACAGCATATGATTAGCAAACATGAAATCTGCTGGAGGGCTTGAAGGCAAACTGCATTTTAAGAAACGCAAACCTGGAACAGACCATGAGCTCAGCATTACTTAAATGCTGATGACATGTCTGCTGACCGTTGACAGAAAGTGAAGGCTTTTTTTCTTGTTGGGGTCTGGGGTGTAGGCTAATGCATGCAGGTCACTCTTACACTCTTCCAGAGACAGCACGCTGTCAGAATAGAGATTGTTTGCAGCCACGGTTCTGCTTGTCAGCTCCTTCACAGAATATGCATAATTCAGGAGCCCCGGGGCCGAGGGGAACGAGGGGCAGGGGAGAGCACTAGACACAGAGAGGAGCCGGTGCACAGGAAGAGAGGAGAACACAATTTAGGCGTGAACAACCTGAATAAAGATGGTTGTGTGTGTGTGGAGGGAAAGCGGCAGAGATGCAGCTGATGATTTTAATTGTTTTTCTGTCAGAGCGGCATTATAAGTCCAAAAAATACATTGTTGAGATTATTCTACTTACTATGTTTATTGATTTCTCAGAATATAATTCATGGATCTCGATGAAAAAAGATACATGATTAGGGGACTAATATTTTTGAGTTAGTGTATCTGTGTATTCCTGCATATACACGCACGCCATCAATGTTGTCTGTGATGGCAGCGTTTGCTTTGGTCTGTCAGCGAGCAGCGTTTCGAGCCAGCAGGCAGGCAGACACTTCCTCAGTGGGCCCTTTTATCGCTGGGGAAACAGCGCAATCCTGATAAAAAGCCAGCTTTAACAAGGGGGACCTCACGTCTCCCTGCCTGAGAAAAAGCCAAAAGGCTACGTACGTATATTGGGATTAGGACGAGAATAAAAGAAGGTGGAGAGCAGTTGGAAAGACTGAAGGACCATGTATTATTCTCACTCTCTCCAAGCTCATTTAGTGATTCTATTCCCCTCGTCTCCCACAGCCCTCTTCATCTGTCTCCCTCCACATCCTTTCTTTCCCATAACCAGATTTCACGTCCCCTCAAATGAATCGTGTATCAAAAGAAGGCTCCTGGAGGAGACTTTTGGAAATAAGACATATGAAGTGAATTTTCCCTGGAAAATATGTATGTATTTGCTTGTAATATGTGTGTGAATTTCCTCTGTGTGTTAGGCCACAGCAAAGCAGTACGAGACATTTGCTTCAACAACAGTGGGACCCAGTTCCTCAGTGCTGCCTATGACCGCTACCTGAAGCTGTGGGACACTGAAACAGGTACGCTGGTCCTCATTTTGCCCTTGACTTGGACTGTTTAACCGCACACATACTTTTCAAATCAAAGCCACTGACTCTTTACACCTGAATACCCTCACTAGAGCTTCTCAGATTTGCTGGCTGTTTTTTATTTTAGTGATAATGAACTGATTTTATTTTTGGATTGGATTGTGGGTCAGATAAAAGAAGTAAATTGCAGATGTCCCCTCTGGCTGAAGGAAATTGGGATGGCTGTTCATCGTATTTCATGGAAGAGCTAATTCATAAATCAAAGAAAATTCTGCAGATTAATTATTAATGAAAATAATTGTTCATCTTGGGCCCACCTGCCCATGGATAGTTGCATTAAAACAATGTAATATAAATTCTGTTTACATAGAGGTCAATGCAACATTAGCCCCAAAAGAACACCGTGTCTTCTCTCCCTTCTGATCATCTGACTCTATCCACCCCTCTCAACCCAAGACTGCCTGTCCAGCAGAGGGCAGAAAAGAGTTATATCCCCCACTTGTTGATAACAGGATCCTTTGTGTCAACATGTTTTCCAAGTACTTGAGCTAAGAGTTAATTATTTCCTGCAGCTACACATGAAAATAGATACAGAACTGGATGAGCAGAGGGAAAAGTTAACAGGGGGACCTGTAGCGTCGGTGAGATCAGGAACCCCTGAAGTTCACATACACACGCAGGGATCTTTTCTATTTTATTCCAGATTTGTCCCAGTTTCAGTTAAATCACTGAATACACTATAGAACTGATGTTGGTGAAGAGCTTTCATTCTAAATTTAAGGGTTTCCTAGGGTAGTCGTTTTAATTTCCTGTTCTCTCAGCTCCAACAGTGGTGGTAGCATCCGCCCCATGGGGATTCAGCTCTGCTGAATGAACACATTGTGTTACGCCTGAGCTGTTTCTGTCTGCGGGGACGGCCGCAGACTTTTAAACAACTTGAGTTTATGTTTCTGAAAAGCCACTGTGGATTATTCTGGAAAATTGACTTTCAATTTGCTTCCCTCCACAGGCAAGTGCATCTCCCCCTTCACCAACAAAAAGGTCCCGTACTGTGTTAAGTTCAACCCGGATGAGGAGAAGCAGAACCTTTTTGTGGCCGGCATGTCCGACAAGAAAATTGTTCAGGTAGAGTTGGTATTTTCTGCAGCTACAACCATCTCCCCATGTCTTCCCCAGTTGTACAGGTGTACACAGGGATTTATGTGTATACCTCCAGTGCTCATAGTAGCATGTAATACACACCTTACCTTCCAGTGCTCATGTGCGTAGTTGTGTGTGTGTGTGCACGCTTCGCTAGAGGTTCACAGGCTGTCTGGACTAGAGCAGGTCATGAATCACAGGCAGCATCAGGGTGGTCAAAAATATGTAGTGCTCAAGAATGAGTGTGAACAGCTGTCATCAAACAAGTTATTTTCTTCACTTCGTCAGGCATGAATGTATTAACCTCTGCTCTGTCTCTGATCCTTAACAGTGGGACATCAGAACGAAGGAGGTGGTTCAGGAGTACGATCGCCACCTTGGAGCCGTCAACACCATCACCTTTGTTGATGAGAATCGTCGGTTTGTCAGCACATCAGACGATAAAAGTCTCAGAGTGTGGGAGTGGTAAGTACAGACTACTTTAAAAAAAATGAACTCTGCTGCTTCATAATGTTTGCTACAATAATTCTAAGCGAGGCATATAGTCCCTAATAATGGAAGACTGTTTGAATTATGAACAGGAAGGGAAATGTATCTTTTGCTTTATCATGCAACAAAAGTTAAATTAGTAAAATTCAAAAGATAGTCAACAGCAGGACAGGTTGGTTCTTCCGCCTCATTTAGGTGCATCTTGGTGACAACAAGTCTCCTTGTGTTGTGTCTTTTCTGTGCAACAAGAAAAACCAAGGACAAACTATTAACATGCAAAACAGTATATCCTGTCCTGAACCTCTCATTAGACTCTCAAGAAGAGCAGACATCAACCCACCTCCAGACGACCCTGCACTGAACTGTTCACCCAGCTGTGCTGCTATATGAGTCACAGCCTCTGCCACAGTTTGTCTGCTTCACATGCATCTGTTACTCTGCTTGTTTACTTCGCCCCTGGAGTTAAACATTGTCTAGTGACAATGCCCCAACAATAACCCCTGTTTTGTAAATGAAAAGATGCGCTTGGATGACTGGCAGGTCAGATCGCGGAATTCTCCTTCCTGAAATTACAGAAACAAGACACGTACACGTTTTTAATGAGCTCATTTATTTATTGAAATTGTCTTCGCATGTAGCCAATCAGGAGAGACCACAGGGCAGCCTGCGGATTGGCCAGTGGTCCTGTGGTGATAAACAAATGTCTGTATTCTTTGCTCTGAGGTGATAAATATTTAAAGAGCAGCTGATAAAGGAAGCCTCCTGTGGATTTAGGAGGATAAACAACTTCCTAGCTCTCTTGTTTTTTTACTGCGTAATAAGAAAAATGGCGATTAGCTGCTAAAAGGGTTCACACAAGCTTCATGTCATAAGGATGAAGGGCATAATAAAATATCAACAAAAATGTGGAGCAATTTGGTAACATATCCCATGACTCCACTTTCTATACTTGTCTAAGAGGGGGGGGGGGGTCCCATGGGCCTTTGTAGTGCAGCGTGGGAGCGAGCATGCGAGTGGTATGTTGGGCTGAAGAGTGGCTTTACTGTGCTTCTTTCTCCCACGGATGCCACCTGGCTCTTAGCTCTTCCTTTTCCTCCTTCCTCTTGGAGCCATTCCCCTCTTTTGAGAGCGGTTACATACCATCATTAGACTGAATTCCCCAGAACAGTCTCGCATCATGGGAGTCGAAGCCAAGGCTGGCAGAGACGGGCAGGGTGAGAGGAAAATGCCAGATGGTGAGAAAAACCTTGTGAGGCAGCAAATTTACGTCATTCGAATCACAGTGCGAAATGCCCACATGTAATTCAAATTCTATCCTTGTTCTTACACACATATTCATGAGGATTTTGGGGAGGCTACTTAGCTGCAGCAGAGGTTTGTCACAAGGGAGCGTAGAATCCGCAGTACACACTGGAGGAGGATTAGATGTCATTAAGAGAACAATGAAACTGGGTTGGACACAGAATGAAGGACATTGTCGGAATCACAAACGGTGAAAAGTGAACGGCTTCGACATCCAAGAAAATTGCATTTTCTGTCACACAACATTCACACACTTGACAGAGCAGTCAGGGACATGTAGGGATTCAGTATCTTGTTCAAGTAAAACTCTGAGTGCTGAATGGAGGAGCAGTGCATCAAACCAACGGCCTTCCGGTTAGTGAGCACTCTAGACCCACAGCTGCCCGGAAGGTACACAGAAGTTTAGTCAAACCAGATTACGAATATGAATATTTGACAATTTAACCCTGACTATTGAGCTGCAAGATTTTGAGTTGGGTTCACCTGGACATTTAGGGCAACAGTGACATTCACATGAAGAAAATAAACAAGCAAGTTCTCCCTCTGAGCTCTTGTATGGTAACTACACTGGGAACGTATTAAGTTGCTGTGAAATGTAAATCCACCATTTCTAACCGGAGGGCAGAATTAACATTTTCTCCAAGCCTGATCAGGCAGCTGCCTTCATCTCACTTAGTCTTACCCATGGGTCAAGGTCCGCAGCTGTTCTGCCTGACAAACTGGACCTCATAAGTAATAAATATACAAAAATCCTGTTTCTGTTTGAGCCATTGTCCCTGAGCTTGATCGACGTGAAACGCAACAAACAGTAAATCATCTATGATTCATGAGTATCTCTTGTGTGTAGACTGATTGTCATATTTTTCTCCCTTTCATCCCCTCACAATGTTTTCCAGTTCAGAACAGGGAATCCAATGGCTTTGTTATCTTGTCAGAGTTTAGCTTGTCTCCAGACATTGGCTCTGACAAACCCAAGGGGCCCTTTTAATGTCTGACAGTCTACGCACACATGAATCCGAGTGTGTTTTATCTGTCTGAGGGACTGCATTTCTCATTTCTCTGTAGTTCTTCGAAGTCCATTTTTGGTCTTACTCCCTTCACTCGACTCCAGCTGTTACTTCTCAGTGAAAGAAACAGACCGGGCTTTAGTTTAAGCAGAGAGCAAGATGTGTTGACGGCTGTTGCTCTTTTGCTCTTACTTGAAAGGATCCCACACACACTTAAGAAAGAAAGACCCATTTTGTTTGCAGCAAGTTCTGGAAGGTCAGCAGGAAAGAAAACGCAAATTGCCACGCTGTCATCCTGGCAGACACACACACACACAAACACACACACACACACACACACTTATGCTGAACTGTTAGTTTGAATAATCTTCTACAGACAATTTAAGATTAAATAGCCAAGTTCCCTCTCCGTCCCAAAGCAGGGAGACAAAACAGATTAATGAATAATTGGTTGCCTGCACAGTCGGTGGTGCAGCATCAAACACTTACTGGCAATGCAGTAGCTGTAAAATCGGCACCACCTGATCTTTCACGTTAGCCGTCCTCTCTTCAGAACCAAGCGTGTAGACAGCTGCAGTGTGAAACAAGCTACAGCTCTTTGAATGTTGTGATTTTTTTTCCTTCAGGGTCCTGCTCGGGTTGTTCTCTCATCCAGTGTTTAACCTGTTTTCTAAAGTAATCTCTGTGCTTTGTGCCTTTTTCAGGGACATCCCTGTGGACTTCAAGTACATTGCTGAGCCCAGTATGCACTCCATGCCAGCTGTGACTCTCTCTCCCAATGGTGAGTAGACAAACTGTGGCAAAACACACACACACACACACACACAGTGCAGAGATCTCTAGGGAGAATAAACCTATATTGCCAGATTGAAGCTGCTGGCCATTGCTCAGCAGAACTAAAACAAGGGGCAGACTGAGTTCAGCTAATTAAAGGTATGAGGAGAAAACATCCAGAGCCTGTCACTGGATCAGGAGCGGGCCCAATTAGGAACTATAGACGAACAGGCGTACTCAAATACATACATATAGGACATGAATGACCTGATCTTTCCAATCCTCTGTTTGCTTGGGGTGCACCAGCTGTCACAGAGCGCTGTTCAAACACTCCATGCTGGGGTGGAGGCGAGGGAGTGAACTGCAGAGCACACAGCAGCCAGCAGTTTCAATTAACGACAAGTCGGTGCGCATCGAAGAGGGATGAGGGGAAACTGAAGTGGATAAACGTGGGGATTTAAGATCTCTGTGGCTTTTATGGATTTCCATCAGTTGGATTCCAGAAAGGTATGAAATCTGAAGGGCGGGGGCTTGGAAATCCTTTCACCAGTTGAGTCAGGTGAGCAAGAGGAACAAGCTTTTACTGAAAGAAGTCTCTGATCCTTTCTAAATAATAACAGTTGCTTGACACAATGCTTTGAGGTTCGTTGGTTATATTCCTGAAAGTTAACATCTATTTTCACGATTCAGACGAGAGGGTCTACTGCCTTTACAGATATCATTTGTAGATACAAGGAACAATGTGAGGCAGCGGACAATAATTTGATAATGGAAGAGTTTGATGTTGGAATTACACTTGTGCTGAGAGTTGAATGAGAAAATCAATACAACTGTCATAAAGCCTGGATTCAGGGGGAAAGTGCCAGACGCATCAAATCCTGTGAGAGGGGATGTAACAGGACAGACACACACACACACTGCTCAACAACACCAGAGCGCTTTCTCATACCACATTAATAATTTCCAGCATGTTTCCTTTTAAGAAGTGCACTGAGTCATGTAATGCTTTGACACTGCAGCGCTGCCTCTTATCACTGTGTGGTGACTTGGAGACCGCAGCGTTGTCAGGAGCTGTAACGCTCTGTAAAGTAGATCTTAACCGAGCAGTCACTGATGGAAAACCTCTTTTCTTTTTTCACTACAACGCCCTAATCTTCCCAATTTAACAATGGCAGAATGATGAGTTCATAACCCTTCAGAGCGTTGTCCACTCAAAAGCAAATGGCCACGTTTTGATGCCTTTGCCCCAGGGAACGGCTAGTGGCCAGAGGCATTTTAAGTGTGTGCTTCTGTTCCATTCTTGTAAGTTATATGTTCATAGAACTTCAAATTACTACAAATCTCTTGTGAGCTCATCTCAAGAACCCAATGAGGAAATGGATTAAAACTTGGTTCAAACATTCACTCTGAGTTAAAGATCGGTGGTGTCACCCTGCCAGGTTTAGCACATACTTACACATCATGCATCTTATTACCACATCAGTGCTTGTGCAATATTAACAGGGGTTTTGTGTAGCAGTGTGCTATCATGTTTTTTGTCTGTTTTTCTCTGCAGGTAAATGGCTAGCGTGCCAGTCCATGGACAACCAGATTCTTATCTTCGGAGCCCAGAACCGCTTCAGACTGAACAAGAAAAAGGTCTTCAAGGGCCACATGGTCGCCGGCTACGCCTGCCAAGTCGACTTCTCCCCAGACATGAGGTAAACATTTTGTCACTCAATCATTTTAAAATATCATTATGAGGAAATTAAAACAAACGGCAAGAATCATTTTATTCCAGGTTATGACAAATAGACAGTTAGGCTTCAAAACAGCTTAATACAGATGCTTCTGCTCGCCTCTAAAACCCTTTACATGTTAAAGAGCTGTGCAGAACAGTCTCTTCGCATTATCTAGTGTATAAGTTCCAAAAGGAGAGATAAGTAGGACAGGTCAGCTTCCTAATTTTAGCCAAAATACCCATTAGGACCTTTTTTCTCCCCCGCTTCTCACCCACCACCACCCACATGTGTGAACTGGTGTCCTCACTTCCTCTCAGTAGCCATGGCAACACGGCAACTCTTGGCCAGTCTAGATACCCAAAATTCTAAAACTCCCACCTTTTGGCAGGTGAAGTGGAGATAGAAGTCCTTTTTTTAAGAGAACCACTCATGTTCCTTTCCTTTCTACCAGCTACGTGGTCTCGGGAGATGCGGATGGAAAGCTGAACATCTGGGATTGGAAGACCACCAAGCTTTACCAAAGGATCAAGGCTCACGACAAGGTCTGCATCAGCGCCCTGTGGCATCCACACGAAACCTCCAAGGTCATCACCTGCGGCTGGGACGGACAAATCAAACTCTGGGACTAGAAACTGCTCTGGGTGGGATGTGAGGGGTTAAACTGAACTTTTTTTACTTTAGACACAGAAAGGGTTTGTTTGTCCCATGGGGTTTGTTAACATTTTCCGGTGAATGCCACAGGACTGGTATCCAGTCTAATTGTTGCAGTGTTTATTGTATCCCATAAGAGCTCAAATGTGTAAACTCATGTAATGTATCTGTACAAAGATGAACACAAACATACTTTTAAAGGTTGTTTCTGCTACAACAAACACATTTGAGGGCTACATTTGCTTTTTTTGTTTTTTTTCAGTAAATGTTTTCAGTTTAATCGGGAATGTTCTGTTTTAATTTTTAGTTTGTAATCCTTGATAAAAACATTTGTTTTTAATTGTCTGACCATCCCTTTGTGGAAATAAACATTCTGTGAAATATTCTTCTTAAAACTACATGTATTTTTTGGCATTGGATCATGGGAGTTGGAGTCCCCACTACCATCACAGATAGCTATCCAACTGACACATCTTGGGTGCAAATCCAATTCACAGATGAGTTTATTTATTTAAGTTTTATTCACGTCGTGCAGAAGGGGGCAATAACTAATCAAGATCATATATGAAACAGAAAAAAACACCACCAAAATCAAATATCTGGTTACCTTGAATAAAATGGAGGATGTCTATTGGTTTTAACATTGGAGCATTTTGGATAATGAGTTGCAAAAGTCAACAAAACATATAACGTAGTTGTTTTTAGACATTTTAATGAAGACTTCTTGCATATCAAAACTTTTAAAACAGAATATAGTTTAACACAAAATCCTAAAAAAGACAAACCAAACAATTTTGTTTCCTCGTTTAATTAAGCTATATTCAAGTATTTGCTTAAGTTACATAAGTTGTGTAAGTTTATGATTTTTGTTTAGTGTTTAATTTGTTGGCATAATTTAGTTATAGTTTTTTTGGTAAAGGCCAATTAAACTTCAGAAGAAGATATAAACACCTGAATCCTTTCCCTGATTCGCAAACAATAAATGGTGATTGGAGTGTTTTCATTCTGTCACACTTCCTCATTCAAATATACAATACACTGTGTACATGAGACTTTAATCATGCAGTTTTTCATAAAATTCTCGTGTTCTGTGATCCAGACATAGTCTAACAAGTTCATCCGCAGGGAAGTGTCCAGACACTTATCTTCTGCCTCCAGAGCAGATCCCTTCTTCCCTCCTCTTTTAACATAAAGTGTCTGAATTAATCCACTGTTCTGCTGGCTGCTGTCTCTTGGGTCTGTGAAGACTTACATCATCCAAAAAGGCCATTGGCCATATCCAGATAGGACCAAACTGCCATGGCTGGGTGTGACTCAGAGGCTGACCTGCAGCCAACAACACAGCCACGATGAGGTAGAACACAGAGACGCCTCTGCAGGCAATTACTCTGCCCCTCTACACGACTGAGGTCATTACAGGCCAGGAGCAGGAGAGGGGGGGGGGGGGATAAGTGGGAGCAGGGATTTTAGCTTCACGCAAAGGTCAAGCCAGATAAGAGCAGGTGTGCGACAGCAAGAGTTCGTGCTCACACTGAAAAATATCCATGTTACACAAACTCGTGAATTTTAATCCATTAGCCGTTTCTGCAGTTTATTTATTTATTGTTTGGTGGATCTGGCTCAAGGCTTCCACCGGGTGTTCACCCAGCTCAGCGTGTAAACACTGCTGGCGTTGAGGACATTCTTGTGCAGGAAGAGGTGTGGCTTGGCCGGGTCATTGTGCACATGGAAGAGCCGGAAGTCGGCGCGTTCCAGCTCTTTGAGCAGGCTGAACCAGTACCGCACCACTGACGGGTCGTCGCCGCCCACCTCGAAACCAGCCCAGTGCAGGTGAACCTCCAGCAGCATCTGACCCACTGAGTCCATAACTCCCTCCAGGACCAGGTTCTCCAAGATCTTCCACTCTGCGCTCTCCATGTCCGCCTTGAGCACGTCCACCTAGAACACACAGAAATGGAGATAAATGAGCTTCTGTTATTGATGTGGAAAGACATTAACCTGTGGAGTTATCAAACACAAAAGCTATTAGAAGATGAACATGGACACGTGAAGCTTGGCCTTTGTTCTTGCTGTAGCAGCGTTAGTGATGGATTGGGCGAGAGAGCAGCTCGCTGTGTTGGAGCCGAGTGGAAATGTTTCATAAGATGAATGTTAATAGCAGCCGCAGGTCATGTTCATTTAAAAAGACTCATACAGGCCCATGGTTAAACCTCAGGATCCCAGGATTTATCTGAATTGCTAAAGATGCCCATTGTCTGACCTTTACATGTTTTGAAAAAAAAAAGCAGCACTTCTATTTTTCCATATTTTCTCAGCTGGTTTATTATGTGGCCACTTTATTAGAAGATATACAACCTGGGGAGAGATTTAGATCACAGGATTTATTGGAAGACAAGGCCCACGGTGTTGTCAAGTATTATCACGTTAATCCTTTGAGATACCAGCCAAAGGAAAAACTTGTAGTTCTGCCTTTGTGGGAAGCGCTCACATTTCCACAGCTCAGCGGAGAACATCGTCTGGCACCGTGACAGCACAGATATTAAAGCAGCCCAGAAATTCCTCTCCTACTCATGCCTTTGGTGGGGCTCCAGAATTCCCAGGCCTCATTAGTGGAACAGAGCGAGTCTCAGAAACTCAGAAACGTCTTATCTGTGAAGGACCGGTCCAAATGTTGTCCTGTGTCCTCCCCACGGGCCCCCAGGACTCCCACAAGCAGAGATATGTTTCTTAATTGGACAGAACCCTTGTGATGGAAAAATAATGTGGCCTCATCGGGAGGTGATGTATCCGCTTGTCTCCGAGGGAAGTGACTCCGTCTGTGTGTGTGTGTGTGTATGTGTGTGTGTGAGTGCAGCGGGTTGCTTTTGAGTGCTTCTGCCAGGATTGGATGTCGATTAGAGGCTGCGTTTTTCTGAGTAAGTAGTTCACGGAGCTTCTTTCTGTCTGAATGACTTTTTTTCCCCCAATGTATTTGATATAAATTGCCTTCCTAACTCTATGGTCCCTGATTCAATGCTGCCAATATCAACTCTCTCTGCAGGGAACTTGCAAACTCTGGCAGGACTCCTGTCTGCGCTCAGCGAGGTCCGTATGGTGTCGGAGAGTTGGAAACATGACTCTTGCTCCAGCCCTGTGAAGAGTCGGCCATGCTCAGTCATTCACAACTACTGTGATGAGCTGCTTTCCCTTTGGCTGGAGAGCAAAAGTGCATCCAGGGATATTTCATGTAACAAAAAACTAAACTAATTTCTGCAGAGCTGTACAAATTATTTGATGTTATTATATGATTTTTCTCCCTTTGCATTAGGTGAATTGATAAATACAAAAACTATAAATACTGTAGTTTATTTTGTAAGAATCCCGACATAAACCTCTTAAACTTTTGAATGGTGCCAAGTACTAAAACTGTGTAGAACTCTTAGAACTGACAAGATGTTGTTTTTCCTTTTCTTCCAGCAACTTTATGGTGATCATAAATTCATCCACCCATAAATTATCTACACTGCTTATACTTAAAGGGTCGAAGGGGGAGCTGGAGCCTTCCCAGCTGGCTTTGAGATCTGAACCAAGAACCGCGGGCCCGTGTTTCTACTTGACAGGAGGTTGCGTGTCGGACCACCTCTGTGCCAGTAGAAGTTGTTATGTAACCAGGAGTAGAAAAAACACTTTTTACAGATTTAAACATACACGATTTAATGTTGTAAATGGAAAGACCCCTTTCAGGCTAGCAATCTCCTCCTCTTTCAGTCTTTATGCTAAGCTAAGCTAAAGGGCTGCTGGAATCGATCAAATCGTCTAATGCTGAAAAAAAATACAAAAAATGTCAACCTTTCTCATCAACATTCAGCATCTTTTCCATCATCCAAACTTTAACCGCCTTAATTGTCCGATTCAAATTCCAGAACCTAACTTCAGAAACCAAGCTGCACTCTACACTTAAGGAGTTGATCGACCTACAGAGGATATTTCTGTGTAAAATGACGTTGTGCGCCACAGGATCTCCGCTGAGAAATTAATGTGAGACTGCAGCAGAACACTTTTCACACCCGGTGGACAAATATTTCCTCCCGGTGACTCATGCAGAAAGTGATCAAAATACATTCGGTAATTATTTCTGTACTGCAGTCCTGGGATTAGGCGGACGCGTCACATGGAGACACGTTTTTAATTTAGAGATGAGAAGTTTTCTCGAGTTGAGAACCACTTTCCATGGAAGTTTTCACTTTGGACTGTCGATGAGGCCGAACTGGCACATTCAGCAAACAGATATCTAAGAGTGTGTTAAATTTGGTGCAGCTTAATTGTTTAATTATTTTGGCTGAGCGGTGCTGATCCTATTTCACGATCCAATTACAGACACGATCGATGGTCCAAGGCTCCGTCCCTTTCAATAAATGTGATGTGACACGCAGCCGCTGACGTTTGTCCCTGTTGTGAGAGAGTCCGCCGTCTCAGCTGGTCACCACAGCTCCGCTCAGCCGGTGAGTCATCGGCCCGAGTTATTAAACCAGAATCCAGATAAGAAATGCTGCATAAATGCATATTTCGACCTTTCTCCTCTCTCCTGTTTCCTGCTTCTCCCGTCACAGAGGCTGCCGAGGCTTTAAGGTGAAGCTGTGTCTGCTGCTGCTGCTGCTGCTCGCTCATCCAGCACAATATGTACTCACATTAAAACCTTACCATGGGGATGCATGTGTGGAGCTCTGCATTTAAAGCAGGTGAGTGCTGTCATCCATCAAACAGCATTATGTAAAAACCCACCACCCAGTATGTTTGTCACACACTGAAAACACCTTTATCCAATACATTCAATAGGTAAATATATAGAAGTGGCTTAGACTAATATGTAATCTATAGAATACATTTTAAAACAGAAGGATAAAGGTGAGCATTCAGCCTCACAGCTAAAAAGGGGCTTTTTGAAAAAAACAATACCAAACTGTAAGTGATCTGTCATCAATCCATATGCATCTGTATCTAATAAAGCTAAGTTTCCTTCTCATAAGGAAGAGATAATCATTCAATTATGTGTAAGAGAAACTGTGGCTTCTTTGCCCTTGAATTATTATTCAGTCCGGTCCTCTACGGGGATGTTTACCGGATCTATAAGTGAGCGTGTGTTTATTAGCATGCCTGCAGTCAGGGCGCTGTGTGTATGATTGATCATTTATGCAGATTCTTATCTGTTGAGGTGGACCCTGAGGGGGGGAGGGGTTCTTTAAGGAGCATTGAGGAGGACAAACAAAATTATATATGTAGGTTTATTCACCTTGAGACGGACAACGGACAAGAGAGGAATAAAACACGATGGGCTGGATTATGTTGGGATGCACAGGAGGGTGCTTGTGTTTGCATGCAGCTAATGAGTCAAGCTGACTCAGCAACAAAAATAAATCTGTTCTGTGGTTTTTACAATCCGGGATTAACTCTAACCTGTCTGTGCCCGAAGTCGTTCAGGATGGTGGCCAGTTTCTTGGTGTTGGCGTACTGACGCTGGGCCACGACGGCCGGGTTGGGATCCCTCCAGTCCACCGAGAGCCGATGGAGCCACATGTCGGCCTCCTGCAGGTGAGGCTGCTTCAGGCCGGGATCGAAGCAGTGCACCTCGCAGCCTGAGCTGGCGAGGGAGCGCTCCAGGGTCCGGTCATCCTCCCCCAACCTGCAGACGGCACAGGAGAGGAATATCAAGCTGAGTGCCCAAGAGTCAGAGATTGAACTGCAAAACTTTCTTGGAACAAGCCATAATGTGTTCTTGGTGTGAGTGCTGAAAGCTGTGGAAAGCAATGAATGTCCACATTAGTATTGTTTGATCACTTGTGAGATCAGTCATTTAAATGATTATTATGTTTTTACCGCTCTGTTGTCCGTTGGAAGGACGGGAAATGGGCCAAGAAAGAAGTCATTTAATTTTGGCATGGATCCGAACAAAGAGCAGGATCCAGGTTTTTTCTAACATAGTGAGATGGGTCGTTTATTTTCCACATTTTCATGGATTTCCTAGAGAACAATTAATGGAATTCGATGAAAACAAATTGTTGTTATTTGGGGAATCCTTTGGAACGAGTGGTCCAGATCTTCAGATATCGTATCGTCATGTATGTAGAATCTTTTCAAACGATACCCAGCCTTGGACAGTATGAAATGTGGCTTCACAACTTTACTACGTTACATTTTTCACAGAGAGACAAATGAGATCTGCTGCATTTTACTGAATGAAAGTGGATTCTCAACTCAAAATAAAATCATCTGATCGCACCACAGGCCAGAGCACAAAACAAGATGAGGCTAAATGCATTTTAAAGCTGGAATGTTAGGTTAACAAATACAACATTTGATCAAAGACCCAAAAGAAGCGACACAGGCTCCACTTGAATTAGTAAAGTAAATTCTTAGAATAAACTTTTACTGACACGCTACATAACAAACCGTGTGATCCTGACATTAGTGTCACACTTAAAAGCCACAAAAGATCAATCATCTAAAAAACAAAGATCAGAAGCTTTTAGATGAGGGGATGAGTCTTGTTTCTCTGTTTGATGTTCCTCTCGTTTGTTCTGCTCCTCTACCTTTCCCTTCTTCCACTGGTCTGCTTCTCCATTTTGAAATATGACGTGTGTAAATGAAAGGAGACGGGCACATTACCACGTCTTTCTTTTTCGTCTCCCTCACTTTCCCTACTCCCTCTGCCACTGCTATGTTTTCACTATCCCACTCCTTCCTCCTCCAATTCTTTTTCTCCCTTTTTCCATCCTTTCTCGGTCGCTGTCTTCGCATATTCCCCTGCGTCTTATTTGTGCTGCGGCAGTATTCTGTAATTGTGGCAGAGGGAGTACATCTCACAGTCTGTGTCTTTTACAGATGGTTCCCTGAATGCATCCCCCACTAGCTGTAACATAGAGATTGAGATGCAGCTAGATGTCTCTCTTTTTTACCGCTCTAAATAGTTCTTCCATTCTCTGGTGAGTTGGGATTTAGATGACAGGGATCAGGGGATTACTCGAGTATAAGGGGCTGAGTGGGGGGGGGGAGGTCGGTGCATCAGAGGCTCTCCCGGATGACTACGCTGATAAAGGAGGGTCTCTACTTACTGTAATATCCTCTCTCATGACACCACAGAGTGCACGAGTTGGTGCCGCTGGATGAATGGAAATGAAGATGTGTGTGTGTGTGTGTGTGTGTGTGTGTGTGTGTGTGTGTGTGTGTGTGTGTGTGTGTGTGTGTGCGCGCGCGTGTGAGTGTGTGCGTGTGAGCGTGTGAGTGTGTGTGGAGGAAATCATCTTCAGGCACAGGGGTCATAAGGGATATATGAAGAGATCTTGACTGGATGCCATGGCAACGAGGTCTATGTGTGTGATATGTCCTCGTACTGAACTGTTATGTCAACAGCCTGTCTGGATGTTGTGAACGTTAGAGACGTGTCTGGTTAACAAACGTTGGGTGGGCTGACAAGCTGTTCGCCGACTGTCCCGCCTCATTTCCCTTTTTCGCCCTCTGTCTTCTTATTTTCCTCCACCTTTATTTCTGATACTGTGCTGTTTTAAAAAGACTTCTCCCTCTACAGATCCTTTCGGAGGTGCGTTGAACTTTTCTGGACATTTTCCTGCAGTCTTCCACATGGGCTGAATGTGAGAATGTCAGTTGCTGTCGTAAAGTGTTTCCTAAAATGTCAGGGTGAACCCATGGGAAAATCTTATCTTACTCCTCCTTGACCTTGGTTGCGTTCTCCAGGTGGCGTCCATTCCTAGTACAATCTCTTGTTTGCTGTTCTGGTTCATTCTCAGAACATTCCCCTCCCATTGTATCCGCAGACGCCAGATCTCTATTACCACACCTGAACAATGTCCTCCTGCATTCTTCACATGTTAAAGACTAAACATTTTCTCGACATTCTCCTCAGTTCATGTCTAAAAATGGCTCACTCCTCTCTGTCCTTCTACTCTGCTCCTATTCCCCATCCGTCACCACACATTGCCTCAGATTAGCATAGTGTGATCAGTGAGTGATGAGGTGCAGGTACTTTTTAATTCCCTGGCTGTGCTCTAGCCTACATTACTGCTCCACATTCCAACTACTGCCACACGGCCTTCAGTCTGCAGGCAAAGTCGTCGTGAATGGATCTTTTTCAAACTCGGCGAACAAAACTCTTTTCAGCGTTAGTTGGGTTTAGTCCAGAGATGACATAAAACGTTTAAAAAAATGAAAAAGAGACAACTGAATTTGTGAGAGAACCGTCTGTTACCGTGTCCTTCAGGGCAGATAGAGAGACAGTCATTAGTTGAAGGAGTCTAGTTCATATCTGAGAGAATAGGAAAGCGGAGAAATTCCAGGCTTTTATCACATCAGACATTTTACCTTTTGAAACCGGAGAGGCATCAGGGATGGTAATATCATTCCTTACTGCTCACTTGCATGAAGTGTCTCAGTAAACCATCCCAATGAGCTACACTAGTACGAACAACATGGTAAATGGTAAATGGACTGTATTTATGTAGCTCTTTTCCAGAATCATTGATCGCTAAGGTTTTACTGTACAAGTCACTTTCGCCCATTCATGCACTATCATCACCACCACAGCAGTCAGGAGACTTACTCGGGCAAGTTCAGCTTCTTGCCCAAAGACACTTTAGAATGCAGACAGGAGGAGCAGGATCGGACCACCAGCCTTCTGGTAAGCAGACGACCCGCTCTACCACCTGAGCCACAGCTGCCCATTTACGGCGCTCACATTATACTGGTTCAGGGTATTCTTATCATTAATATTGTACAACTTTAAGGACACAGACCAAGGTAAATTCTAATCGGAACTCCTGAATAACTGTTGATTTAAGCTCAATTTAACTACAAGACCCGGATAAAACTAAACTTATACCTGATTGTTATCACTCTGGAGGTTATTTCAGGGGAATGGAAATCAGCCCTCCAAGTAATGTCTTTTTTTCTCTTCTTTTAAAATGATTGCGGTTTTTCTTAATCTGACTCTTCCTGTGATTTAGAATGTGGGCTGCTTGATGGCAATGAATGACTCATCCTCAACATCATCATAAGGTCGAGTGAAAGAAGAGAAAGCAGCAACACTGTGAAAAAGACGCAGTGAAATAGTACGAAGAGGAAGATGACAGAGGGACGTTGGAGAGGCAAACGGTGAATAATTGTTTTTTTTTAACGTGAAAAAGACACTCTACTTCCCCCCCCCAACCCTGCACCATGCGACACACCAATCACAGAACAGCTGCTCCTCCTGACCGGGTACACCCGTCTGCGGCTCATCTAGCAGCATGCAAAATGAGACGCATCTAACATACACACACTTGTGAATACCCACAAAACACTGCATTCGACAGTGGACACACATTCACACTTAATAGTATTTGGCATTTCTATAATTAAAGCCAGTCTTGTGTGAGGCAGTGGACTATATAGAGTTCAGGGTTTCGTAAGTCTCTTGTTCGGCAAAGCAGAATCCTCCTGAGAAAAAGACACTGTGCACACCGGAATAGATTCAATGGTGGGACAGAGGAGTGTGTGTGTGTGTGTGATTGACTGTGTGTGTGTGTGTGTGTGTGTGCGTGTGTGTACCATGAATCTAGGTCAGACAGGGGACACGGGGAGGAGAGAATCACTCGCCGTATCTAGGAGTGGAAACTTCACAGAGAAGTTTGACTAGATTAAACTGTTACTCTCGGCTCTCCAGGTGTTTCTTTTGTTACTCGTAAAGTTTTCAATCAGCCATAGTTTTTTTCTTGTCAGTGCATTAGCCAGAGATTAGGGGCGACAATAGAATTTGACTGTGGAGGTCTCGAGGGATCACTTAGATAGGAGGGGAAGTGGTACTGCAACTTTCATTGACTGTGCGCTTCATCACATTTTTACTCGGGTCAAAAGTGAAAACGTTTGCATAAATCACAGACAGGACTCACAAAAGAGTTCCTTTTATTTTTCGTTGCACGAGTGGCTTTCCATCCATCAGTCAACCAGAGGATATCAGAAATCTTTTCCTCCCATCTCTCCGTTTGACCCCTGACACCTTCTCCCTAAGGAGGCACAAAGCCCGAAGCAGCTGTAACCCTGTGCCCCCCCACCCACAATACATTCCCACATCAGTATCCGAGCCCTGCCTGCCCTCCTGCCAGTGCACCTGTGCCGTCTCTCAACAGCCAAATTAAAAAGCTCCCCGCTCCTGCAGCTAAATCGCCCTCAGACCTCTGCAGCACTTCAGCACAGCGGAGGCCCAGCACCACGGGACGGAGCTGATCTGTGACACAGAGTTAAAACAACTTTCCGATCTTCAGGAGGCCCAGCCGGATTTTATTCGAGATTTCTAACAGCCGGCTGAGAGGAAGCAGATTCTCTTAACTCTCATTACACAACTATTTAAAAAGACTTGTCGGCAACATGGCCCTGAAAGTTCAGCTCAATACCTGAATGATTAAAAGGAGCAATTAGTTACTGAAAAGAAAAGACTAACAGCGGATGAAGAGGCAGATACTCTTCCTCCTCTACCGTGTGGAAAATAGACAAAAATGATCATCTGTGATGTGACTGCATCAGCAGTCGTGAGAAGATAAACTGTTCCACAGCCATCAATGAAAAGCAGATGCTCCGAATAACTGTGGCACCTGCAGATAACTCACTGAAGCTGCACATCCCAGCCTGTCTCAAAGCTAAAGTACCGACTGTAGCATCAGATTCATATTCAAGACTAAATGGTGACCTTGTTCATGTAGTGGTTAAGAGGACTGTCAAGATATTGAGCGTTATGACCCTAACTAATTTTTTCAAACTGTCAGATCTCTCTTTCCTCCACTGTCTGCGCCGTGATTGGTTGCTTTGCAGAGATAGCTGCCTCCAGATTGGACCATTCCACGATAGAGGACTTATGAACTCAGGCCTCTCTCTGGTTTCTTCCCACATCCCAACTAAGAACACAGATGTCACACAGTTCTGTGAATAGAGATAATGGATTAGTTAGATCTGCCTGGTTGTGGTGTAAGACTGAAGTAGGAGGGGAGGGTGAGGTGAGGGGTATTTGGCTGCAACGTGCAACTTCACCACTAGATGTCACTAAATTCTACACGCTGAAACTTTAAGGGAATATTAGAGATTCCCTTTGAGTGCTGCTGCCTTTCTTGGGCTTTCGCAGACTGGAGAGCCTAATATTTTATATGTCCAGGTTTCCTCCAGGGGACACGGGCAACTCATAAATCTAGTAAAACAAGAACATGTGTGAGTGTTTGCCTGTGTCTGTACACACCCAAAAGAGTAGATCCTGCAGTGTTTGCTTTGTATCCTGTGGGTGAGGCTGTACTTCGGGTCCAGGCACACAGCCCACGCGTCCTTTGACCCATCTGGAGCAGCTTCTTCCCGAGCCAGCGATGAACAAACCACCTGGACACATAAGAACATTTAGATTTGAACCTTTTCAGATAAAAAGGAGCCAAACTCTTTTCAAAGTTCCTATGCTTCCTGAGTCCTGCCGTGTTAGTAGGCTATAATATAAGAAATTAACCAAACAAGTACTATGTTAGGGGGAAACTGGAGGAGTTTTATTGACTTCTGAGAGAAACATTAATAAACAAAGAGCAAATTGAAGAAAGAAATTAATCCAAAGAGGAAATTAACAGAATAAGCACGTATTCCGTAGGTCTGTCCCAGTCTTGTGAAATCGTTTGGATTGTGTGGACCAAGGTCAAGGTCGTATTGGCTTCACAACACAAAACATGTTTTTGGCTCCTTGAACATATCTCGAGTCGACCTTTAGGGAATTTGTTCTTGGACTAAAAGAAGGACTGATTCAATTTCATTGGTCAAAAGTCACAGAGACTTCATATGTGTCTGGAAAAAAAACTGTATATAGACTGTAAGGGCTCTGGTTGACGTACGACCACAGGAGCCAGCCGCAATTCTATAGTTTCTATTCTGTAATTCTTTCAGAGGTCGTGTAAACAGGATCCTTATGTACAATTCAACCATTTACAGAGCAAGAAACTAGTTGACATTGCTCAAACAATTCTCCTACAATGTAACAGGTGAACTGTCATATATTCGTTCAGCAATTTAAGTGTAATTTATGAATAGAATATACATCTCTTGTTTACTACTGTTAATTAAAAAAGTGGCTTCAAGAAAAAGAAAGTATTAACCTGAAATTTCTCAGCTTGGTCCGACTAATCGATTCTGTTTCTGTAGGTTTGCATGCGTGTATCTGCTTAATGTGCACGAACACGCAGTAAACATGCCAGTGGGCTGGTTTTATGTTGCACGTCTGCAGATTCACCAGTGACTAAGCTTTAGCACTGCTCAGATGTTTGCTGTCTGGTTTCTTTAAGCTCCAGCTGCTGCTGAGGGAGGAATAATATTTGCTCAGACATGATGATATGCCACACAAATATGTCTCTGTCTCTACTGCACACTATTTAAATGTGAAATAAACTAATGTGTGTGTGCATGCACGTGTGTGTTACATCTATTTAAATGTAAAATATAAAACAATGGAGAACCAAGAAACGATTTTTCCCAAAATATCCTGTTGTCAGGGAACAATGAGCTCGCTACTCGTGCCTCTTATATAATCACGTCTATTATTCACTGAAATTGATGTTTTTTACCATTTAAACCTTCATTATGCGTTTTTACATTTTGAAGCAAACACAAGAGTTGTATTTTAAAGGGAGTTCAAGTTTTATGGCTTCAAATCGTCTCTCTCAGAATCAGTATTCTTTGCTTCAGTCGTGAGAATAAATGTCTCCCTCGAATTGGAAATTCCAGAGATTGGTCAGGCAGGAAGTGACCGGCCGAGTCAAGAGCAATGACTCCGTCGAACTGAGAATAAAAGTTAGTCAGTGTGTTTTTTTAAAAGCAAGCACCATGCGACAACAATGTGTAATTAAAAGTCTGAGCAGATACTGGATGTTGAAGAAAAACAAGTGGATGAAGGTTTTGACGTGAAGATGTGTCTGATAGGCTCGGCTGAGGGAGGGGATGTGAGAAGGGATGAGGGAAGAAAAGGAGAAAAGGAAGGGATGTTGGTCAGGACAACTGGAAGGTGTGACATTCTTCGTCCTCTACGCTCGACTTGGTTGAGGAGAGAAAAAAGGATGTTGGTAAGGATGCGGGAAGAAAAGATGTGGGTCGGGACGAGCAGAGGTAAGAATGAAGAAGAAGGTGAATGAATGAAAGGAAGAGGAAGAGGAAAGGTCCACCATCTCAGAGCCCATCCGCTACTATCTGATGCCGTTTTAACAAAAAACATAAACAGCAACAGGAGTGTTGGGTTCAGATGACATTTTTGCTAATCTCTATTAACAGCTATCTGCATTCAAATAAAGATAAATTAAAAGGCTGATCGCCAATTAATCTTGGTAAATGTAAAACTTATACGATTGTTCAAATTAGAAACAGTAACCAGAAGGCTTTGAAATTTTTCTCCCCCTCCTGCAGATCCTGTATAATCACATGCAGGATGTTGGTTTGACAGACGAACAGAGGTGTGGTTGAGACCTGGCCTTGCTCCCTGTCATCTGCTGTAAAGAGCACAACCACTGTACTCTGTGCATGCGGGTGCTGCAGTAATTTATTTAAATAAATCTGAAACACGCTTCATTATGCTCATCATTGTTAATTTGTACAAGTAGAAATAATTCAGCAGCGCACACAAACACACACACACTCATGCGCACACACACACACACACACACACACACACACACACACACACAGCTGAGGAACCTTTTGGCCTCTTCCTCCAGAGAATGACTCTCACTGGCCCAGGACTCCAGGTCTATGTGCCACCGAGGAGTCTGTACACACACACACACACACACACACACACACACACACACACACACACACACACACACACACACACACACACACACACACACACACACACACACACACACACACACACACACACACACACACACACACACACACACACACACACACAGTGCTCGGTGTTCGGTGAAATGCAAAATCACTCTGGATTATTTTTGCCACTTCTCATCCGCAGACAGATCGGTGGCATCGAATGTCTGCACAGTTCCACTGAATACTGACCCGAAATAATGTTGACATTGACAATACATCAGAATAAATGAACTGTCATTACTGTTGTGAAGCTAATCAGAGACAATCAGCTACACTGCTTGTGATCATCATATGAAAATACAGGCAGCAGGGTTGCCACAGCTAGAGTTATCTATGTCTAATCTACTTTACTGTATGTGATGGCAATAATACCATGGACTGAATGGGGTATTTTCCTGATATGAAGCTTTCAGGCTGTTGAAATACCTTTGATGAAACTTTCTCTTATCTCTGTGTGTCTGTGTGTGTGTGCGTACCAGTGTGTGCACGTAAGAGGCACCGACTGCTATCGATTGGACAGTCGTGTCGCAAACCATCTCTCTGTGTAACAGCTCCACCAGCCACCGTGTCACTCAGCATTACAGCCCAGGACGCTGCTATACCCCAACTAACTCCTTCCACCCTCGCCTGTCACTGTCTATGATCGACAGTTCCCTTCAACAGCCTCCCACACACACACACACACACACAAACGCACACACTCAAAGACAATCGCTGTCTCTCTGTTCCTGTCTTTGTCCCCTCCTTTCACACACAAAAATGTGGCTGCATGTACATCTATGCACACACACACACACATCCTGAGGCTAATTCATTGCTCGCTGAATGTCTGCTTTGTGGAAGATACAAAATGAGTGCTTAGTCATTTCGAGTAGAATACTGTGCTCTGCTGTGTGAGGGGGAAGAAGATAAGTTGCTGATTTATCCCCGAGTCAATTTCATGACAATAAAAAAACTAGAGCACATTTTGGGGTGGTAATCTCTGTCTGTGTTTTTGCATTAGCGTCACAATGTGGCACAGAAAATTAGGACTTTCTCAATCCCTCCGCAACGATCATATTATAATATCGAGCTTCTTCATCTATTTGCAGTGATTTAATTTACTGCCATAGTCCGACAAACAAACCATAACACTCCGCTGATTGAGTATGAATGGAGGGGCTGTGGGTTCCATCTGTATGGTAATCAATTGAGTAGTGAATTATGTGTGTGCGGCCGAGCAAGACCTATAATCTTTGGCTGAGCAGAATGCGAAACGAGGTGTTGGTGTGTGACAGAAACAAGCTCACTCTGGTTTTCTACACAGTACGACAACAAAGACCTGTCAAAATAATGCACTTCCTGCCCCACGAAGAGCAAAAACGTATCCCTTTTCTATTTGTGCATCTGTTTAGAAAATGTGGGTTTATTTGACCTTGAAGCAGTGAATGTCAAATGCAAAATTTAAAAATCTTAAGAACAAAACAAATTACCACAAGGCAGAAAGTGAGCAACCAGGGGAATTGAAGCCAAGAAAAAACTATACTTTAAGTTCCCTGTTAAGACTTGTTCTGATTCTCTTCACATAAAGTCAAAGGAGACAGTGTTATGCCATTATACATAATATAATTGTACTTCTTTCTCCCAGACTCATGAGGTCTTCCGGATTTTAGACTATTCGACCGACGTAGTCAGTTCATCCTTCAGTCCAACTAAACATTTATACCAAATTTGAAGAACTTCCCTCGAGGCGTTCTTGAGATATCGTGTTCACAATACTTTTGCATGGACGCACAACCCAAAAAACACAACACTGTACCTGCAGTCTCGCTGGTGTGGAGGCATAAAAAACCCTCGGATAAAAATACAGCGTGCACTACATTCAGGTGCCTGCGAGTGGTCGATTGATTATGACTCACTTGTGGTGTTGTGATGTAGCTGAGGAACCTTTTGGCCTCTTCCTCCAGAGAACGACTCTCACTGGCCCATGGCTCCAGGTCTATGTGCCACCGAGGAGTCTGTACACACACACACACACACACACACACACACAAGAAACAAGAAAGAAAATTGACAATTAACTCAAATCAAAGTAGGCCACTGGTAAAACTAAATCAGTGCAAGGACAACAACAAAGGGAGCTTTATTCTTTCAGGTATTAGAAACCGCTTGTGCACAGCCACTGATGGAACTAGGTCACAATGTGCTCAGAGCAGGATTTGCTTCTCCACCTGCGTATTAGTGACAAATAAACTGCAAAAGTTCATTGTGCCATTGTTATCTCAGTAAAATGGGGGCTGCTGTTTATTCCTATATATGCGTCCTGTACTGTGAGGTACGGATTATAAATAAAGTTCAGCTGTGGCTGACAGTGGAAGAACGAGCCTTCAACATCTGCTGGCTGGAGCGGAGCCTGGTGAAGAGCTGCTGTGTGATCACATTCCTGAAACCTGGCGGAGCTCAGCCTTATGCTGTCGTTTCTGCAGGAATGCTTCTGTTTGTGATCAGAGGAGAAGCAGCGAGAGGCAGAGCTGTGACCATGCATTTGTCGATTGCACAATCATGTCTCGTATCAGATGCTACAAACCGGCGTTGATCAGCAGCCGCGGTGTAAATGATCCTGTGTGGTTTCATGGTCGACGGCTTCCCAGCCACCGGGACCCCCCCACCACCCCGCCTGAGTGGTTTATGAGCACCGCAGTTTGTTGTTGTTCACAGATCATCTCTGGCCTATCTGGGTCGTCTAGGGTTTGTTCGATGCTGCGGGCACTCGTGGAAAATCATCTGTAAAAGGTGCTACAGTGACGTCAGGTTTGTTTAGGAAAATAACCTAATGTTAGGATTAATTCCCATCTTGTGTTTGAACTCATTCCCATGTTTCCATGTGTTTTTTCCCTCTCTGTCTCTCCTCACAGTTACGCCCTCCCCCTCAGCTTTGTGATGGCACGCACGATCCAGCAGGCTTCATACTT
The DNA here is from genome assembly GCF_963576545.1 of Limanda limanda. Classification (NCBI taxonomy): domain Eukaryota; kingdom Metazoa; phylum Chordata; class Actinopteri; order Pleuronectiformes; family Pleuronectidae; genus Limanda; species Limanda limanda. The sequence continues at coordinate 9,877,089 of NC_083653.1, read as the reverse complement.
CACATGGTTTCATATATAATCACTGACAAAATGAGTTTAATTTGCCCTTACACTGCAGGTTGGAGTCTTTGATTATCGTCTAGATCGTGTGAGGATCAAATCTGTCATTCATTCATATTCACTTGTGTAACAAGACAGTGGATAGAATAGAGTTTTTCAAGTTTAAACAAACACACATTAACACAACAAACCAAATAACCACACTGAGGAGAGCTCACATCAAATAAACTTATAGATATTATATTTTATAAAAGGAGCACAGACCTTGTGCTTATTGAAAACAGTGGTTACTGTGGGATGCTTTTTACCTCAGCCTCCACATGGTGTGTTTGTTTTCAGGTCCTCCATATACATTTTATTCAGACCACATCTCTCTCTGTCAAAGCCCACAATCTGACAACGATCCCCGACAAAAACAAGGGAAGCAGATAGATCTTTCCAAACAAACGCTGCTTTAAAAATACCCCAGTGTCGGTTGTTTTTTTATAGAGAGAGAAAACACTGTATGTCAGTCTGTTGTTCACACCTAAACAAGTAATATCTGCCTTTCTGCATCAGGAGGACACTGAAATCTCCCCGAGCTCCCTGTCTCCACGCTGCTCTTTTCATCTCCTCTCCGAGTCCTGGCTGTGAAGCTCAGCTGTCAGGCCTCTGTACGTCAGCCGGCTGCAGGTTGAGACAGGGCTGCTGATCACAAGCCAGAGATCTGGGACAATAGACTCACTGGGAGGTTGTAGTGTGTATAAAGTGGAGGTGAACAGGAGCAGTGGGGGAAAAGTGGAGAAGCAAAGGGACGAAGCGCGGGTCGAAAGTCACGCAAGGACACACACACACACACACACAAATATCTCTGACCTTTAGAGGAGAGTAGAAAAGGAATGATTGAGCACACCTCCTCCCTCGACTTGGCCAAGGGAGGAGGTGTGCTCGCAAGGTTTCTAATTTAAAGACTTGACTGGAGAGAAATATTGCCCTGGAGTTGTCGGACAGATTTATTATTCTTGCGGCTTGCGATTGATTTTTTCATGTGAACAAACAACAAGATCTAAAATAAGTTTGGTGCACTTAAAGTGTGACATTGGGAATTCGGGTGTGTGTGTGTGTGTGTTTACGTGTGTGCACATTATGCCTCTGAGCTCTCGCTAAACTGCTGAATCATCACCGAGCGTTGATGAGGTTGGTGTTAAGCCCCATGTTCAGTCAAGTTACAACAAGCCGTCAGCACCTCAGGGACAGAGGAGGAAAGGAGTGTTAATAACAAACACACAGGAAATCATTCAGAACGGACGAGACTCGGCTGTTCAGACCTTCAGATCCGGGACATTAGATATAAATCCAAACCCAGCCTGAGCCCCTCACCCCAGCTGCCAGGGCAGGAACGGAGAGCATCAGGAATTAATGCTAATGTGACGACTTCGATGAAGAGTTTTCAAAGAAATATTTACATATGTGACCTGCTTAGAAAGTTAGACATTGGAATTAGTTATCTATTCATACTATTATTGTATTATATGAGGAGTATTAGAGCCATATTGAGGAAAAACAAATGCTAACTGTAACTGAGAAGAAAGCTGTAATATTATGAGAATAAATTTATATTTGAGAAGATCTTGGTATATTTTCCCCTCCTGTTATTTCTCCTGTAAGTGTCTCTACAAGAAAACTGGACAACAACTGAAGAGCCAGCTGAACGACCATGAGTGACAGAAGTGGACGTGGCGGTTAAAGTGGAAACACTGGAAGAAGGTCAAAAACTAAAGCTAAAATGCCAATTGAGGTGAGAGTGCTGAAAAAGAACTCGGAGCTGAAAAGCCAGTTAAAGTGTGAGAGATAAACTGAGCTGCAGTTGAAGGTCTTGATGGAAATCGGCGCCAATTGAAGAAGAAGAAAAGAAAAACATTTGCAAAGAAACTGCCGGGGATTTGCTTTCGAAACACTTCGAGCAGTACGGAAACTGGAATAAACCGAAATGGCAGCTGAAGTGCATTTTTAGGAGAAAGTGAAATGGCAGTAAATAAAGCAAATGTTGGATAAGATGTCAGGAGTTTGGTGAGACAGGTCAGTAGAAGTGCAAGTCGAGTGGGTGATAGATAGAAATGTATAATCTGAAAGGTGAAACCTACTGAGGTGGAAGTTATTTCAAGAGAAAGTGGATACATTTGATTTAATTATATTTTCATTTCACCACATTACTGCCTATCCTGCTCATTCTATTTCTCAGGGATATGAAAGTGATGGCTGCTTGTTGATCTCTCTGTTATGGGGCCTCTCTGTTATGGGGCCTCACTGCATGGTCTGCATGTCTTCATGGAGCTGGGTGTGTTAGTGGATCTGTGCCTCTCAGCCTGGGTGTGAGTGAGGTGTGAGCAGCCAGGCCAAGCGTGAACAACCCCTGGGGGAGGACAGGATGGATGGGTGAACAAGAGATGACGGGATAAAAACACGCGAATACTGCCGGAGCGATGAAGGCGAGAAGTGACAAGAAGTGGTAGGAAGAGAGGAAGAGGGGGAGTTCAAATCATGGACGGAGGAAGAGGTGGAGTTCTACACCTGTGTATGGATTTATGCCGAGAATAAACCAAGTGGATACGAAGCGGTCGATGACAGCGTGGTCAGACTATCAGAGGAGACACAGCACAATCAGCGCTCACGTAAACAAACAGAAGCGTATCAAATGTCCCGTCTGGAATCCGTCGGGCGATGGAGGCAGCGCTGCCAAGTCAGGAACTGTCTGTCAGCAAAGAGCCGGAGCACCTGCTGCTCATTTTAGTTTGATTTGCATTCCTCTCACTACCCTCAAAGGCTGCCGAGCTCCATGTTAGTGGATGGGACACGGAACAAACTAAAAGGTCAAAGTACAAGCCAAACCTTTTTTTTTCAGGAGATGATTTCTGTCCTTTCAGAGTAATTGTTTGTGGATGAGTTATCTGGTGTTATAATTTATAAATGTCAGGATTGCCACCTGAGAATGACTCGTGATTGGCCGAGCACCTGTATTGATCCGTCCCCAGAGCTCTACACCGTGCAAACTCTGTCTCCAAATGGCAGGGTTCATATCTGAGATATCTTAGCTCCATCCAACTCTAAATTCAATCTATGGTATAGATTTAGGTTTCTATTAAATACTCAGTCATGTGCCAAATGAAGGTCAAGACTTGATGGACCAGTGAAGTGGTTTAATGAAACAGCAGGCGACTCATTTACAATGATCTACCTCTGATTTCTTGTGGATGGCGAACAGACTTGTGCTCCAGTGGTCTGTGCTAATGGGATTTAGGGGAAAATAGCAAAAAGAGGTTTAATGTTACTTTGGTGCAATGCAGCAAACTAAACTCGGCTGTTCCATTAAAGACAAAACTAAATGCTAGTCGTTGTTTGACAGAAAAATTGAAATCTAACCATTTAATCTTTCCAAGTGAAAACTGGTCAACATCTTAATAAACTAAAACCAAAAATATGTTTTTATTTTATTTGAATGGATTAGCAGTGTACTAAAGATCTGCAGATAAGTATCAGATAAGTTTTATTTCATGGTCAGATCAAACCTGTTGATTCAAATCATGCACACCGGGTATACTTTGAACAGCAAAAGCAACGGGTTTCATATTATCATCTTATCAGAGTGTAAAATAAAAGGATTCGTAAGCTCCCGGTGTAGCTCGACATTATGATACACACATGATAAACAGAACAAATCAGCCGCACTAAGCTCCATCATTCGGACTAATCTGGGAGATGCGTGGAGACTGGCAGTCAGGCCCGACCCAGCTGTCTCCGCTTCCTGCAGCCGTCTCTACTCCCTCGGCTCATCGGCCGATCCCAGCTCACTGCCACAGCGCTCTGAGACACAGAGAGGGTATAACAGAATTAAAGCGGGGGATTACGCTGATCTTTTTTAATAAAGGCAGTAATCTCCGAAGAAGTTGAGCCTCAGTCTCCGAGGCAAAGCCATGTGGGAGAAGCCTGTGAGGGAGTGGAGGGTGGAGGGATACGTGGGCCGGGTGCGCGGGGTGGTGGTGGTGAAGGAGGGGCCCAGATGGAGGTTGAAGATATGGTGTGTGTGAGAATTGGTTGTACAGTGGTGCACACCGACGTAAATGAAGGTGGATCGATGGCCGGTGCAGGTCGGTTCTCCCTGAGCAGTTTCTGTCATGGCCTCCGTGGCATCAGCATTTCGTGTCCAAGTTGCTTAAATCAAGTCTGACCTCCCTCCACCGTCTAGCAAGTGCAAAGCTGCATTCTTCCTGTTTTTTGCAGGTGCATCACAAACATCCTGAGTAGACTGTATTCAACCCAAAGAACCAAGACAAGTAGCTCATCGGTTACGACCTGTGGTTCCGTTCAAGTGTTAAACGACATCTAGCAGTTGTGGGAGCATCTGGCTCTTCAGCAAACGCCACAAAAAATTGCTCACAAACAGCTCACTGCTCTCAGCATTTCACGAAACTCCCTGCCAGTCCTTGTGAAAATATGGAGAGAAGATTCGAGCAGGTGGTCATGTTGAAGACCTTTCGATCATGGGACAGATGCCAAACTGAAAAAAAACCTGGAAATAATACAAATATCTCACAATGAAAAATAATTAGCTGCACAGACAAAGGCGTAAAATTGGAAAGACAGGGTCATTGTAGATGTGGTGTAAACACTGGGAGCTGTTTGTGGCTGGGTTTTATAGATTCCTATAAAAGTAATTTGTGGTTTCCAACTAACTCTGAGCATAAGAAACTGCAGCGCTCATCAGAAAACAGATAATCACTCTCCCTCTTCCACATGCATGCACACTCAAGCGTACATATTTGAACACACACACACACACAAATTATAGTCAATCATTTTGACTTGTCCTAGCTCGTGCCATCAACTGGAATATCTGTAGAACTGCTCTGTTGCCTTGGAAACCCCGTCATGTAAGGCACGTACAGATGCTCCTGTTCAGCACAGCGTGGATTGACATGGTTGTGGTGGTTGGATTAAAAGAAAAAAATATTTGACTGACACTGCTGAGGACACATTGTCATCTGATTCGATCCCAGTGTGTTGGAGTCGGGCCGAGACAGATGGGGTCTTATGGCTGGCCTTCGGTTAAACGTGTGCGTGTGTGTTGGAGTTTTTCCACGCGAGTATCTTCCTGGACAAGATCCCAGATATGAGATCTGTGTTTGACGTCTGGTTGGCAGCAGCGGAGGACACACGCTGTGCACAATATGATGCTTATACCTCCAGAGACGTAGCTGCAAAAACAGAGTTAGACAGGCGGAGGTGGTAACTTTCATTCTCAACTTTTGCTTTGTACCAGTTTGTCTACTTGTGTCTGACACATAAATAATTACTGTGTTTTGAAATCAATAGAGGAGGCAGGAGAAATGTGTATTTCAAGCCACATCACATGATCGGCGATGCTCCTGGTTGTTTTGAGCGATTAGCGGCATGTCATCATTAAGGAGCTGTCTGCACCAGCCTTCAGCTCAGTGTCAATGCTTCTAATTTAGCTCTGTGCCGTCCTCTCTATACATTCTGCTTCCTCATTATAGCTAGGCATCATCTATCAAATTAATATCGCAGATTTAGAGCAAGAGACTGAGGCAGAGAGACGGAGGCAGAGAAATGTCCTTTCCAGGAAGTGGTAGAGTGTTTCAGGCCCGAGAGGAGAGCAGGCTCTTTAAATGGTTGTTCTTCAGGTTCACTGGGCTTCTCTGTTGCTGCTGGGGCTAAGTGGTGGCGGCTGAGCGTCTCTGTTGTCTTTGCAAGGTAAGGTGAATGTCAAACGCAGCCGAAATGGGTTTCTTCAACACAAACACAAACACACACACACACAAACCTTGGACGTTTCACGCGACACACAAAGTGCCCTTTGCCAGAGGCAGGTATTCTGTGTGAGTGCTCGTGCACGTGGATGCTGGGGTGTAGGTGAGGATGAGAGCACACGGGCGTCTTATTTCAGAGGTCAATGCACCCATTCACATCAGCCGGGGAGGGAGGCCGCGAACTTTCTGGAATGTTCCCGACAAGGCCTCCATGTCTGAGGGGGAGCATTGTTCGGTCAGGACGCTGGACTTGACGGTTTGACACTGACTTTTCCCCCCCGTCCTGTGGGCGTCTTTGTCTGATAGCTCACAACAGACCCTCTGTTTATTCAGTCAGTAGCATGAAGTGCATTGAGTGTTTCTCCGTGAGCAGCACAGGGTTTTAATCATCTTGCCTTTGGGGGTGTTTATAAAGAAATGCATTCAAAAGTCAGGATCAGAGGAGTCGACTATTGACTATAGTTGTACATTTTGTTTCGGGGATCTGGTTTAGAGATTTACATTTGAAACCCTTTATATTAAATAATGAGACAACATGGGGAAGGTTTATTTGTGCTTCTTAGCCTGATTCCAGGTCAGCTTGTTTTCTTTTGGCCTGACTTTGATACTAACCTCACTTTGGCATTGTTAGTCTGGACATAAAGATCATTGTGGTGGTAGTGTGATGTTCCAAAACAGTTCAAACCTAAAGGCCTATTGAGTCTTGGCATTTTTAGTTAGAGTTATCACCTCAAAATACCACTCGCTATTTGTGGGGGTTTTGGGACTGCAACTGGAGAATCCATCAACATTAACGAACCAGAGTCAGGAACTGCACCGTCTATTTTTTAGCTCAAGAAGAAACAAGGGGCGGAGCACGACCCGGGTACGACCCAGACTTGTGACTCCCCGGTTCCCCACATGCCCCAGCCAGAGGTTAAGGATGCCTGAGAACTGACTCTGGTCACACCTTTGGGATTACAGAAGTCAAACCCCTCTCATTCTTTTCTAACAGCCTCTCGCTTTCTCTCTCCCCTTCTCTCCCTCTTTCCGAGACACGACCAAGGTCACTGGGTTTCTGCATTAGAAATTCCAGCGGGCGCCTGATACTGGTCGGGCCGGCGGTGGTCGGTGCAGACCGGCACCAGTACACAAGTCGCCTTATATCTGTTCTCACTATTGCTCTCATTAATTTTAGTATTAAAGTAATGAATACTCGCCAATAGGGTTACAGTTAGGGTCCGCTAGTTAAAAGAAATAATTTTGAATAAAACACAGGTTTGATTTTATCGATTAACTTAATCAAAAGTATTGTGCTTTACTGAAACAGAGAGAATACGGGTTTAGTCAGAGGGCCATGACCGTGTATCTAAACCCCCTCCTCACTTTTTTCTTGGCTGTTCAAAAATAAATAAATAGTTTGTACATCTGACAATCTGCCATCGCTGTCAACAGGATAACAAAGAAAACCGTTTCTACTAATAGATGCTCTCGCCCGTAGTAAGGCCGTCTAAAACATGACAAGAAGATCAGTAACTGCACGGAGGGGGTTGCCTTCTGTTTTTCATGTTTTAAAAACTCCGCGGCCTGTCTCAAAGCATCCACGGTGCTAGTCTTCTTCTCTGATATGATCCGTGCGCTGCCGGCCTGCCTGAGTGTGTGTGTGACATGTGAGTGACAGCCGGCCCATTTGGGAGAAATCTCCAAATCTGGGAAAAAGCCTGCCCATGAAATGGTGCCGTCCTCCCACTGTGGAGCGAGGGCATTAAGAATTGATAAGATGGCAATGCAGTGGAAGGGCTACGCGTGTAACAGTTTAACATTAATAAGTCATCCCTAAGCTAATTTGGAGATGTCTGTGTTTGGCTCCTTGTGCTATCAAGCTGCAAACTGATGATACTGTTTTCAGAGATGCACTAATTAGCCAATGCAGGTGGGGGCCGTGGCAAACCTCAGCATATTCACATTCATTGTTGGCATGTTTACATGACGTTTTAACTTAATGCATCGTTGTGCTGACAAACTGCTGCTGGAGTCTCTGCAGGTGACATTTGCTTCTTTTATCCAACCACCTCATACAAGCATGTCCTCTACTAATGGCAGGAGGGGAGAGGGAAGCATACTCGTGCAAATAAGTGTGTGTGTGTCACTGTGACTTCAGGGCCTTGATGTCGGTTTATTACTTTGTTAAAGTCAGGGGACTGAGTTATCACTCTGCTTAATAGTCTTGATCTTTCGCTCCTTCTGCCTCCATCTCTTTCCCTCCATCTCTTGCTGCTGTTTTTTTTGGCTCTGCCTCTAAACAGTGTGGCATTAAAGGCAGATGCATATAAACAGTGTGGCATTAAAGGCAGATGCTTATACACAGTAAGGCCACAGAGGCAGATGCCTCTAAACAGTGCGGCAGCAGAGCTGCTGCCTCTAAACAGTGTGGCATTAAAGTCTAAACAGTGTGGCAACAGTGTGGCATTAAAGACAGATGTATATAAACATTAAGGCCACAGAGGCAGTAGCCTCCAAACAGTGTGGCAACAGAGGCAGCTGCTGCCTCTAAACAGTGTGGCATTAAAGGCAGATGCATATAAACTTGCCTCTAAACAGTGTGGGAACAGAGACTGCTGCCTCTAAACATGGCTTTAAAGGCAGATGCATATAAACAGTGTGGCAACACAGGCAGGTGCATATAAACAGTAAGCGGCAACAGAGGCAGATGAATATAACAAGGTAAAAAGAGGAAGTGAACAAGAGCAGAAGGAGCAGAGATCTGTATCTTTTCAGAGGAAGTGAAACTATTCTACTGCCACTGGCACTAGGTGAAATGGCGCAGCAAGAAATTCATCTGAACAGTGAAAGATTCTGCTGTCAGATCTGTATGGATCTAATAAAGGATCCGGTGACTACTGGCTGTGCACACAACTACTGTATGAGTTGTATTAACACCCACTGGGACAATCAGGATGACAGTGGAATCTACAGCTGCCCCCTGTGTAGACAGACCTTCAAACCGAGGCCTGTTCTGGGGATAAACACACTTTTAGCATATCTAGTGGAGAAGCTAACAAAGAGTGGACTCCAAGCTGCTCCTGCTGATCACTGCCCTGCTGAACCTGAAGATGTGGCCTGTGATGTCTGCACTGGGATCAAACTGAAAGCTCTCAAGTCCTGTTTGGTTTGTTTGGCCTCTTACTGTGAAAAACACCTCCAGCCTCATTTTCAATCGGCTCCTTTTAAGAAACACATGCTGGTGGAGCCCTCCAAGCTCCAGGAAAACATCTGCTCTCGTCACGATGAGGTGAAGAAGATTTTCTGCCGCACTGATCAGCAGCTGATCTGTTATCTCTGCCATGTGGATGACCATAAAGACCACGACATAGTGTCAGCTGTAGCAGAAAGGACTGAGAGGCAGAGAGAGCTCGGGCTGAGGAGACAAACAATCCAGAAGAGAATCCAGGACAGAGAGAACATTGTGAAGCAGCTCCAAAAGGAGCTGGAGGCCATCAATGGCTCTGCTGATAAAGCAGCGGACAACAGTGAGAAGGTCTTCACTGAGCTGATCCAGCTGGTGGAGAGAAGAAGCTCTGACGTGAGGCAGAAGATCAGAACCCAGCAGCAAACTGAAGTGAGTCGAGTCCGAGAGCTTCAGAAGACACTGGAGCAGAAGCTCACTGAGCTGAAGAGGACAGACGATGAAATGAAGCAGCTCTCGGACACAGAGGATCACATTCAGTTTCTGCGCTTTTACCCCACACTGTCGATACTCCGTCTATCTACACACTCATCCAGCATCAGGATCCGTCCCCTGAGGAACTTTGAGGATGTGACAGCAGCTGTGGCACAGGTCAGGGATCGACTAGAGGACATTCTGACGGAGACAGGGACACATATTTTGCTGATTGTGTGTCAAGTGAATGATTTACTGTTAAGGTCAGAGTTGCCTTTTTAGTATATTCACAGGAAATCACACTGGATCCAAACACAACACAACAAACATCTGTTGTTAGATCTATCAACCAGACAGACTCACTGTTTGGCCTCAGGTCCTCAGTAGAGAGAGTCTGACTGGACCCTGTTACTGGGAGGTGGAGGTAGAGAGGGGAGGAGTTTGTGTAGCAGTCGCATACAATAATAAAACCAGAGCTGGTGGTCAGATATATCTGCATTTGGATATAATGATAAATCTTGGTTGTTATATCATGTTGGGGATCAGCTTGATTGTAGTGGTGGATCCTGATCGTGGAATATTATTTTACTACTTGATACACAATAGGAATGCTCCTTGTCAACATCTATGAGAACACATTTTGTCTTTTTAAATTTTTTTTTACTAATAAAAATGATGCAGTGACTGGTCTTCTGTCAGTTTTTGCTGTTGATGTTGTATTCAGACTCCAGAGTTGCAAGATCCAGATCTGACATTACTCGACTAGTTGGCTGGTTAGTTAGTTAGTTAGTTAGTTAGTTAGTTAGTTAGTTAGTTAGTTAGTTATATTATACTGAACAGTGTAGAATGAACTGAAAAATCCCATTTTTACCAAAGTTCACCTCAACTCACTGAACACCAACATGGTCTACTCTAAAGAAACTAGATGATAAATCCAGAAATTGTGAATTTTTTATAAACTAATGTTCACCTCTTGCACCTCGCCCACTAATAACTGAGCTTCTATAGGAATATTCTCTGAAGTCCCTTCATCGCTATTCTTCAAGGTCACTGGATGGTCGTCTTCTTCTCGGAGCAGTAGTCCTGCTTTATTTCATCAGCTGTGCAAAGATATGTGAAGTTGAAGAGAGAAACTAAAAAAGATGTGGGCTAGACGTGGGAGGAGAAGTCTGACATTGGGACAGACAGGAGAGATGATAGTGCCAGAGAAAGGATGAGAGCACGGAGAACAGGAACAAGGGAACATGACAGAGCAAAAGAGCGAGTGATCGTCGAGATGAGAGGGAGAGAAAGCGAGAAGAGGAGCATCAGGAGGAGCACATAAACATGAACAAAACTGAGAAAAGTGAGAGAGAATTAATTAAATGGCAGCAGCACACGACACAGACTGTTAGTTAAGGGCCCCTCCAGGGCGTCTTATGTGACAAATTTTGTGTTAGGGAGCACGGAGAGAGAGAGCATATGGTGAGATGCATTATTGACGGAGCAGGAGTGTCGATCTCTCCGTGTGACATAATAGCCCTGCAGTGATTTCCACGGCATTTAAAACTCGGTTGGTTATAAATCATTTAAGACAAACGCGAACAAGAAAATCTCAAAGTAACAGAGGCCGGGGATGCAACAGGGGGGGGAAGCGAGAGACTGAGGAGAGGCAGACTTGCTGTGCTGGGCGGGGGGTTGATGGAAATTGGCCGTGAAAGGGGACAAAAGGGAGACGGATGGACGAGGGATCAAATGACAAAATAAAGGCGACTGAGACGGAGAAAAGAGCAGCGATGAAGCAAAGAGAGGGGCAAATGAAAAGCACAAAAGAGAAGGGAGTGGGCGTTTGGTTAAGCTGGTGCTCAAACAAGCCCTTCAAAGGTCAAGGGTCAAACCCATGGAGCGTGTGTCGGTGTGTGTGAATAGCTGTGTTTGCGTCTGAAAGTTACGGCCGACTTTGTGTATAGATTTGCAACTGATGCAGTGTTTGTGTGGAAGTGACAACTGTTTAAATTGTGCCCATTAATCAAAAAAACAGTAAATGCAGCTTTCTCCGTCTGCAAACCCGAGCTGACAAACTCTATTTTTCAACTTCAAACAGCGTCTCACAGGCGCTCATTGAACATGCATTGATTCTGGACGCCTGTTCTCCCCTCATCACCCTCCCGGGGATTACTGGGATTTGAGCCGGCCACTCGCAGACATGGAGTGAAAGCTCTTTATTGAGCTGCTCTGTCTCCTGCTGCACTGATTTAGGATCAGATAACCTCACAAGAATCTTAATCGCAGCAGTTTTGGGCTCAGAAGTTGATGTGCAATATTAAAGTTCAGCATACCTTTCTGTGCGGGCTGAGAGGAGCCGAGGGGGCCTCTCCGGCCTCGTCCCTCTTCTGAGCCGGACTCTCCTTCTTCAGGGTCCGAACGTAAGAGATCCTCTTTTTGACGCTCCTGTCCCGCTCCTCTGCTTCTGCAGACACCCGTTTAGTTCTGCTTTGTTGGTCCAGGTTCTGATCAGACAGGATGGGACGTCCCGGGGGTTCAGATGTCCCAGACCAACCTGTCTCTAGGATCACATGCACGCACACGCACACGGCAGTGAGCAGAACCCCCACTCGCAGCAGCAGTCCCAGGGATGGTCGCTCTCTGCCCATGTCCATTCACGGTGTTGGTCCTCTCTTGTCTCTCTGACTCACATCAGTCCATCTCCTCAACTAGAAGGGTTGGTTTGTCCATTGCCTTTTCTATCCCATTCTTCATATCCTCTTTCCTTTTGTTCTTTCCTGTTCTCTTGTCTTCTTCTCGTGCTGCCTCTCCTTCCCTCCAGGTCCAACGTCCACCATCAGACCAGCAGAGTTAAGTTAATGAGTCAAGAACACACACCAAGAATCAGCCCTGCTCACAAACCAGCACACGTGTGCCTGCTCTGCATCTCAACCTGAGCGATTGTGTGCACGTTGGGGTGTGTGTGTACTTGTGTGTCATGAGTCTCTGCATTACATTACACTGAGAAGAGGGATGTGTGCCGCCTTCTTTGAAAACTTTGGGAACTCCCTCCTCACACACTCCTATGTTCCCCTTTCCCCCAGACACACACGCCCCTTTAATTTGCCGTCTTTTTTCTCTCGAGCTTCACACATACACACACACACACACACACACATACATATTCAAACACACACTCCTCTGTTGCTTTCCCCCCTCCCCTCCGACTCTCGTGTTACTGTGTAACTCTAGATGTGGGCAGGACCTGCTGCTCCACTGAGGGCCCATCATGCACTTCTCTCATCTGCATACACTCTACCCTCATACTGCAGGACTGCTCACACTGAATAATTTTTCTATAACTTACATTTATTCCCAAGTATAAAATCCTTTCAAAATTTGTGCTGCAATACAATGAATCAGAGTGTGCACCAATAAAAAGTGAGATATAAACATACTTGTAAATTCTAGGACTTTTAGAGAACAACCAGCGTTACATTTATTGGGTTGGGGATATTTAGAGGGAATTTTTCAATTACATTTCAGTACTTTTGCAAGTTTTTCACCTCTCTGAAATTGGGTAATTACTTTTTTCCAAATCAGCTTTGGCCAGTACACGGTATTATTCCACTTACCCTTGAAATGATGGGCCACTTGCTGAAACTAACTTCTCTGATTTGAATTTTGCTGCGTGTGTTGGCAAGCCAAAATCGGCATGTGTATCATGACCAGAGTGCTTTATGAAATACGCAACAGGAAGCCGACCATTTTGCATTTAGTGGCCATTTTCCACATTTTTACTTCAGTCTCACATTAGGTCAATTTAAGAAAATGCAGGACAATAAAGCTCCAAATTCTCTCATCTGTTTGGAATCAATGACTCACTTACGTGTCTGGATATTGGCTTACAAGTGGCTCTCTACTGCCCCCTTTGGACTAAAAATAACTCTTTTCCAGCCAAACTATTGAGGAGAGCAAGCAGATGTATGCAAATTGATTTCCGTTACTTGATGCTTGTGTTGTATTTCTCTAAAACACAATTAATTTGCTTTCTGAGGACAATAAATATAAATAACAACATACATTTTTGGAGAGTAAGACGGCAATTTCACGGTCTTATAGATTTATTATAACAAAATACCTCATTCTTACTTCCCTGCTCAATAAATCTGTCAGTCATTTTAGAAAATTATAAGTCAGAGTCTCTTTTTATGGTTATTTTAATGATCTTACACATATATGAAAATATATGAGAGACGATTGCGACAGAACAACCCACTTATTTATGTATTTATATATTTATTCAGTTTATCAGTTTGCTTGTCAGAAACTGGATTCGTGGTTCCCCTCGGAAAATTCCTCTGATCATTTAAAAGTATATTCAAGTCATGTTTAGGTGATAAGAAACTGTTCTGGCAATGTATGTTAATTAAGTGACCATCTAGTTTGCTGAGAATATGATAAAGAAAGAAAATAAAATAACAAGTAAACTAAAACAGATGCAAGGGAGGAAACGCGCCACTAAGAGCCTCTACTGCCGCCAAGTGGTGGTCATGAATACTTAGGACCACATGGATTAGATTAGAACCCATTCTGGGTCTGCGAGAGAATGAAGTGATGTAGGTCATCTGGGAACATCACTGGTGATTGATACAGGATGTGATGAGAGAACAGGGAAAGAATGCACAGAGATAAAGTGTAGCGTAGATTCCTGCAGAAAAGTCACACAAAGTACTGTTCCTATGTACTTGTACATGTGTGTGCAACCGTGTGTGCTCGTAGATGTGTACATAACCCTTACACCCGGAAACATGTACGAGTAAAATTTTGCACATTTCAGGACAAAGTTTCAGAGACAAGTTCTTCTCACCGAACAAAGGAAAAGTATTTTCTTTGTTGTTGAACTTACACATATTGCAATGATTTGTTAGGATCTGATGAAAATCTGCTGCCACATGAAACGTATTTGTTTGCCGCATTTTGCCTTTTCTCCTTTCTCCTCTCCTCTCTTCTCCTATTCCTCTCCTCTGCAGAAATAAGGTCAAGGCAGCAGAGGTCACGTGAATTTGATCCAGTGGATCCTCCTTATTTAGTCTTCCACAGCAGTCAGTGCAAAGGTCAAACATGAGGTCATGAAGAGGTCCAACCTGTGAACTCAGCAGATACAAATAATCGAGTTAAGTATCGAGAATAGTCGGCAGCTAGAGTTAGCTACCGATTGAATTATTGATTGTGTGGGCAGAGAAATCTTTACTGTGACACAACACATCTGAAATCATTCATCCAAACAGCTATGTGTCACAAAAGGTGGGAAATAAGCACTGTCTCCGATTGGATGCAGTCATTTTGAGTAGTGTTTACAGTCCGTAGATGGATGGCCTGTTGATTTCCAATGCTTAGTACACAATCAAGCTGTTGGAGGCTTGAACAGAAATGATAATGTGAGCTTCCTGTGAATAAGGAGCAGAGGGCAACAAGACAATTATCACCCCAGCTACAAGAAGAGAAGTGTTGAACCCAGCATCAGCTCAAAACACATCGTGCTCATAGGCTATAAAAAGATCTGCGGTCTAGAGATTAGAATTCATTTTTTTCCTGGGGTGGAATGAAACGCTGGAACTTGTGTAAACGTATCGACCCATCGCTCGGTGGGAAGTGGCCAGTTGTGACAGGAGCAGGTGAGAGTTGGCAAACCATTAAAACCCAGTTAGCTAGATCACAAAAGGGCCAAACCAAAAACTTGGAATACACCAGGTCACGAGGAAGTTTAACAACGGAATTAAAACGTCTGTGTGTCCGTTCCCAGAGTACTGAGGACAGATCTGAGGACAGGACATGCAAACAAACCACCATCTCTGCTCTATACCAGGATAAGGAAGGACAAAGTTTTAATCAGCGGCCTCTCAATATCTCTGGAAACAAGAAAGGAGGTGGACCGCAAATAAAGGGGGGGGGGGCAGCTCTTCAAACAAACTCCAGCCACTGGTCACGAACCGCAATGTCAGTAACATTACTTCCCTCATGTTCTAGAGAGGAAAGCTTCTGAAGGAGGTCAAACACGAAATGCACTTTTTCTTTTATCGTCCATTACCTCATAACCCTTTTTTCCCAGGCAGGCTTGGCACATTTTTGGTGAATGACACTTGTAATAGTTTAAATTCCTGATATAGCCGGCAGTTCACAATGAGTAGCTCCACTTGCATCCTCTGATTTATGGCACCAACATCTGTTTTTGACATAAATCACCGACTGCTACTACTTTCGTGAAGCCATTGAATAAGTCTTTTGTGAAATGCAGCCTCGTGGCCCAGCATGGAAATTGCGATGCACTCAGTTGTGAAATTGTCGTTGTCAATTTGTGGGTCGGATTCCAGGTCAATTCTCCTGTTTTCATTATTTCCACTCTGAGGAAGGGATGCAGGCGGCAGGTCAGCTTAGCAGCAAAAGCAAACAGTGTCTTAGTTTGTAGTGGACATGCTGTTGAATCCGGCCAAGGCAAGGTGCAGTATGTCAACACAGCCGCAGCTACTACACAAAATCAATTATTAATCACAGGGTCCAGTGGAAGCGCTCACTGACACAGAGAATCTGGATTCCCTGTTATGTATTTTGCATAGAAGAAAGAGGATGGTTATTATATGTCGGCTAAACTGTCTCTCTCCCTCGCCCTGCAGGTATCTTTGACTCCAGAGATGCAGAATCCAGCTATGACACAATTCAACTCTTATTTATTTATTTGTTATTTATATTTTAGATGTTTGTTTCTGTTTTTTCTCTCTACACTCTCTGTGTGTTTGCTGGCTGTGGGAGCTGTTGCATTTCTCTAAAATATTGTCAGGACCTGTGTCAGGATTTGACACAATACAAATAAGGCACAAACTTGAGTGTTATTAAGGGTAAAACAAATACATTGTTCAGTCTGGAAGGTTCATATTTAATCTGTGCTCATCAAGCCCAACATACATGCAAACACATAGACACCAGCAAGTTTGAGAAGAGTTCAAACATTCATCGATTTCATTTGTTGCTATTGCTTTTGATTATTTAACTTTATTTCAGAGAAAAGTTGTTGCATTCCCTCATCGTAAGTTATTGCAAATGGAATATTTTGCAATGTATACTAGATTAAGGCATCAAGTTATTCCCTTTATGAAGAAAATAGATCCCAGAACTAGCTAATAATAGCTAACAGAATAGATATAATACCCACAACACATGGAGATATGAGGCTATTGTTGGACTGTAGATTATGTTATTTACATTGATAATGAAAAGCTTGTTGCATCTCTGGTTTTGGGAGAAGGGAATTAAGCGGGTGACGTGAGAATGTTTAGCTCGTTTGGAAATCAACTTTGTGACACTTGTGAACTCAGCAGCTCATTGACATTCTGCTCAGGTTGTAAACACCAGGCGTATTTAAAGCAGCTCTTTAAAAGGCCGATGCTGCAATGACGACTCTTGAATATTTCCTCAATGTTGTGATGATTTCTTTACAACCACATGCTCATTTGTAGAAGGAACTCCAGGAGTGTGATTGCACGAAGAGTGAAGTTCTCCCGCCTTTTATGACCTCTTGGAGAATGAAGGAGTGTGTTGTTCAGTCTCAAAAGAAGCTCTGATGTAATAAAAAGTGCCATAAATTACCAGTTTATCAGGAAATGTGTGTGTTGTGCGGCTGGACGTCTGTTTGCTTGGATTACATACATTGGGACATAGATGCACCACTGAATGCCACAAACTGGCCCAGAGTCGAGGTTGTGTTCATTGCTGCTTGTTTCCAGATGAACTCAAAATGCACCAACACTCCCTGTGTATTTTTGCCTCCAGTTATTGATAGCCCTGCAGGGAATCTCACAACAACCCTGACAGAGGTATCACCTCAGAGGAAACACAGCTCTGGGACGCCAGGCTAGAGTTACAGAGACAATTCATTCAAGGACAGTCTTCAGGCTGGACTCCACACTGATCCCGGCTACATCATCCAAAGGCTCTGAGATCAGGTGACATGAAAGAGTTTGTCAAAATAAAACTGTGAAGTCTGTCACGCTTAAAAGCGATTAACCTGCCCTCCACTCAGTGTATGAGGAAGATATAATCAACACAGTGATGTAAGCAGAGGCTTGTTTTAGCTGAAGGATCAGTTCGTCAGAGAGGATTTAGACCAGATCATCTAAGGCTATCCAAACGTTATATATTTATATATATATAAAATAAGACTTGCATGCATCAGATATGTGAAAGCAGCTGTGTGAAATGTATTGCAGGTGTAGTGAATACATATTGTTTGCGTCATTTTTGACCCATGTGTGTAAAAGTGATGTAGAAATAAAAAAGATTAAGTTTGTTTATAAAGTAAGACAGGAAAAGGGAAAATTATGATTTGAGGTAATCAAAAAACAAGATATTTAATGAACACTTAGAATATTAAATGATAAAAAAACATTTATTTCAAAGATATAGCAAAGAAACACTCAACACACACAATAAGGATTAATTGGGGAATACCTGAAATACTTAATGATGAGATTAATTCACTGCAAATATATAGAAAATTTAAACTGACTCACTTTTGACCAATGTTGTGAATAACACTTGTTTGTGACTTACTATTTAACTCCATCTGACAGTGTCAGTGGTGCAACCAGTCTATTACACAATATTAAGACAACCAGTCAACTATTGCTATTGATTTTGGCTATTTGGGCGATATTCGTTTAGCACATGGGCCACATGAGGTCACACCAGGTCACACCTTACCTGGAGTACAGCACGTTTGCCCAAAAAATTTAATTGTTTGGGAAATTTGGGGCCAAATTTGCTCCATCATTGCCTAAGGTAATCCACATGTGGATGCTCTCTGAGGTTTCCTCCACTTTGGGAGTTTCTACTCTCCAGTCACTATGGTATTCATTTTGGGAACTGTTGAAGTTCCCTATAACTTTGTGAGCTCTCGACTGCACAATGTGGATAATATGTATAATTTAACACATTTTGATCATGTGGTGGAGCGGTTCAGGAACTGTTCCAAAATAGCATCGTTTCCCCAGTGCCTTGGTTTTATTTTGCTGCTCGTCCTGCGGGTGGATCGTGAGCGAGCATGTGTGCGCGCTCCTCCTCCTCAGTCACTCACCCACCGGTCACCGGAGAGAGAGAGAGAGAGAGAGAGAGAGAGAGAGAGAGAGAGAGAGAGACGCACCGGGAGCCACAGGGAGAAAATGACCGTGGAGAGAATATTCGACGAGCTCGGACATTTCAACAGGTACCAAACATTTCTACTGGTCTGCAGAGTCGTGAAGTTTCCACGTTTCCCTTGATCCGTTCGCGAGTCGAGTTTTTTTTTTATTATTATATTATTTTCAACAAACCGTTAACTTCTCAAAGTCTGAACTTGCGATTCATGGAAACGAACTTTAAGAGTTCCTGTGTCCATTCACACTTCATTTCACTGGGACTGTCAAACATGAGCAGAAAGCAGTGGTTTGGGGTTTTCTCCTAAATCTGAAATGTTCCTCTTGAAACTTTTAAAACGTTTACTTCTTTTAATGTCAATGTTTTATTTTTTCACAATAAAAGCACACGTTAAATGAATGTGTTTCATGTGCAGTCAGTTCTCTATAAAAAATAGTGGTGGAGGATGTACTCAAAAGATTTCACTCGAGCAAAAGTACAAGTAAAGAGATCAAATTGTACAGAAGTAAAAGTAAAAGTACTTGCAGAGTAAATAAATATACTGGAATAAACAGATATATGAATAATGTATGACCATTGAACAATACATCAAAGTTACAACCACTATTGGCAGTTTTACAACCTTTATGTGTTTAATTAAAAGTTGCATTTTACTTTTCTGTACAAGTCAAATTCTACCTGCCTCTCTCTATCTCTCTCTATCTATCTCTCTCTCTGTCTCTCTCTCTCTCTCTCTCTCTCTCTCTCTCTCTCTCTCTCTCTCTCTCTCTCTCTCTCTCTCTTCTCCACTCTTTCCACATACCTCTCTTATCTCCTTCTCTTCTCTCACCCCAACTGGTTGAAGCAGGTTGTTGTTTTTGAGTTATCTGTTGTATATAAGACCACGATCATCTCTCTCTGAATTTTATGTCAGAATTTTATGAATGTATTTTTCCTCTCCAGATTTCAGGCATGTCTGTATTTTGCAGCAGTCTTCCAGGCCACAGCCTGTGGGATCCACTACCTGGCGTCAGTTTTCCTGGTGGAAACCCCGAACTTTGTGTGCACTGGGCCCAGCAACATCACAGACGTCCTGTACGGTAACCTGTCAGGATCCAGTCTGGAGGAGTTCCTGCCGGACTTCAAATCAAAGACTGGGCCCATGGTGGTCAGGACGGCTGAAGGGGAACAGTGGGAGCTCAGCCGATGCCACATTGCCCAGCGCATCGACCCAACAGACTTCACATATGACTTTGATGGAATCAAAACAGTGAAAGCCTGTGAAGGAAACTTTGTTTACGACCACACTGAAGTCGAACAGAGTGTTGTGACGGAGTGGGACTTGGTGTGTGATAAAGAATGGCTGGCCAAGCTGTGCCAGCCCACCTTCATGATGGGGGTGCTGATCGGAGCGTTGGTGTTTGGGGACCTCGCTGACAGGTAAGCCTTCTTGTTGAGTAAGAATGAATGCATGATGAGTGATATCATCTCCGTACAGCAAAGTTATTTTCCCATGTGCGTGAAAACAAAAGCACTTGTTCTCTGACTGTGGCTGAGATTCTGTGTTCATATCCACATGGAGGCTTCAGGAGACACTTCTGCCTCGACATCAAACGAGACACGCCTCTCCAAGATTCTTAGTGGTCGGTGTTTGAGTGCGCGCTCAAAGTGACCTCACAGGCATGGAGGTGTGGTGAAGGCACGATGAGAGTTGTAGGAAAGATGAACGGCTGGGGTGGATGAGGGGTTATTATTGATGATTATTTCATTATTCACTGCTTGTTTTGGTCATAAGGTATTTTATATTGTTTTCTGTCAGTTGGGTAAGCAAAAAGCATAATGATCCCACTCGTCTTTCTCACTTTATTCTGATGTTTTAAAAAAAATGTATCATCTAATTGAGAAAGTAATTGGTAGATTGATTGATAAAGATTGATAATAACCTATTTTAAAGGTGAACTTTGTTGGTCTGAGAATTTAAATGTTCAGAGTTGAACGAGTTTTCCTCTGTTTCTCTCTTTCACCCTGGTTTTCCTTCCTGAACGTGTCTCTCACCTCCAGAGTTGGCCGTGTGAAGATTCTGATGTGCACCAGCATCTGTCAGTTTGGCTTCGGAGTGGCTGTCGCATTCTCTGGAAACTACTATTTCTTCATGGCACTCCGTTTCCTCCTTGCTATGGTGAGTTTGGCACAACAATTTGTTCAATTTAGATGAAACCCACCAGCGAACACATCACTAGGATGATATTATATATAATAAATTAGCCAATAGATTCCTTTCACCTAAAGCTCACACACAAGACCTTTAAGCTGAATCCAATGTGAAAGTGCACTTTGCCAGGGTTTTTAGTGACAGTCTATTAATGTTAACATATTGAAGTGAGTCTTTAAAAGCTCACAGGGAGTTATAGTTATTTTCCACTTTGGGCTTGTAAACAAATATTCCTCTTCATGTTCTCTATGTCCCCAGTGTGTGGATGTTTCACTGCGAAATAGTTTCTGAGCCAGTTGCTAATGTTCTCTATGAATATATTAGGAGCCTCCCCCTGTTAGTCATATTACAGTGAAGCCAACATTCAAACCAAAGCAACATGTTTGCTCCAGCTGGGTATAAAAAGAATACGTGTACAACTCTGCAGCTCTAACTTCATATAATAACTGAATTTTCTTTCCTCCTCTGTACTTGACAGAGTAGGGACTGTCTGATAAATGTCTTATCAGAGACACCATTCATGTCTAACACGGAAATGACTGGAAGCAACAGCTTGCTCATGTTTTTCAGGCCTTAAAATACATTAAAAAATACAAGCATCAAAACTTGAGAGCAAAACAACCATAAGGAATCGAGCGAGTAAAGCAAGCAGTGCCTTCGAAATATGAGTCTTTGAGACTTTTAGTATGTTTTGTTGTTGTTTTATTCACTGGCTACATGAGATATGTGCTCAAGAGACCGTTTTACTAACTGAGGGAGTCATTACAGTTACAAGGCTGCGTGGCATTGGAGTTGAGCCCACAGAGACCCTACAGTCCGTCCTCTGTTTCACCCCCCCACCCCCCCCAGTCCTCCTCAGCTACAGCTGTTGTTTGTCACACAGAGTCAGACGCTCAGATGGTGAAGGCTCGTACTGCGCAGCCACACTCAACACAGGGCAAAATTATGAAGTGTAATCGTTGACATAAACATTACACTTGGATTAAAAGTTTTCTCTTTTTAGGAAGCACTGAAGCTGTTTACTTTTAAGTTGCAGATATATCAACATATAACTGCTGTAAATATACATCTCTGTTTTATTTGAAGTTCCGACTGTACACTGTGTGTTAGCTCGATATCACAAGCATATATATTCCTTTCCATCTTTGCTGTGGGCAGGTGTCCAGTGGCTACCTGGTGGTGGTGTTCGTCTACGTAACCGAATTCACCGGCATCAAGGTACGCACATGGACCTCCATGCACGTGCACGCAGCCTTTGCCGTTGGGATCATGGTGGTGGCTCTGACCGGTTACCTGGTGCGGGTCTGGTGGATCTACCAGATCATCCTCTCCACCTGCACCTCGCCCTTCCTGCTCTTCTGCTGGAAGTTCCCCGAGACGCCCTTCTACCTGATGGCCAAGGGCCGCTACCGGGACGCCCAGTCGCTGCTGGACAAGATCGCCCGCTTCAACGGCCTGGAGTGCAGCCTGAAGGCAGAGGAGCTGCTGGAGCCGGAGGATAGGGAGAATGGCACAGCTCTGCTGGAGCAGGAGGAAGAGAAGCGGCCGGCGAAGAAGCTTTCCATCCTGGACCTGTTTCGAAGCTGGAGGATGGCCGGCCGTACATGCACAGTGTGGGCGATCTGGTTCATCGGCAGTCTGGGCTACTACGTTTTCTCTTTAGGATCCGTCAACTTAGGAGGAAACCAATACATGAACCTCTTCCTTGCTGGTAAGTGACAGAATCCTGCTTAGGTCAAGGAATTGTGGAATACATTTCGAGACGGTAGACAACTAGCATGCATATGCATATTGGTGGGCCTATGCCAAAACCAAGATCAAAGAGTAAAAATTAATTTTGATGCCATTTTTAACTGGAAAATAGTTGTTTCTTGTCTTTTTTCTTCATAATTTTTTCATAATATTACTATTTAATTCTTGAAATCTTATTTTTTACTCCTTTGCTTGGCCCTAATATTCTGTAATAAAAACAGATATTATTGGTATTTTGAAACCTTGAACATTTCACCGTCAATTTTAAATATATTATTTGTAATATTTGTACACCTTAAACACATTTTGGTAATACATTTGTTAATATGTAAAGTGTGAGGAATTCCAGCATTTATATTAATCATATAATTTAGTGTGCTTCCTTTAACACCCACCCAGTAGGGACATTTATAATCCCCACCCTTTTTCCTCGAAAGATGCAGCTGAGCTCAGAGATTTACTATCAAGTTATTTAAGTCCCACTATATTGAATATCACCGGCTCAGTGTACCAGAGCCATGATAAACTCTGACCGGGAGCTGCTCTGATTGGCTGCTTTCAGGTGCAGTGGAGCTCCCCTCTTATCTGGTTGGTTGTTTCGCAATGGACCGGATCGGAAGGAAGAAGACTTGCGCCCCATCCCTGCTCCTGGCGGGGGTCGCTTGTATGCTCATCATTGTGGTTCCCCCTGTATGTACAAAGAGCAAGTGTGTATCTGTGTTTTTGTATGTGTCTCTGTGTGTGTGTGTCCACATGTGTTGCAACCATAAAGAATATTTCACAATAAATCTATATATTTCAACATTTTACGTTGATGTAAAAAAATCATACATTTGAGTTTCAAGAGAAACATTCTTTAAACAATAATTAAAACTAGGGCTAAGTTCGCTCTGCTCAAGGTCGGGTTGAATAACAGCAAGTACTTAGTGTCCAAGTAAATATGACCTTTGACCTTGAAAGCCGTTTCTGAACGGAGCGGTCAACAAGCGTGACCTGAAAAATGGATGCATGTAGACAGTGAAAACAGCCGAGGCAGCGTCTGAGTGTAGTAACTCCTGTGGGCTGCTGCAGGAAGAGGAGACACACAATCTAACCGAACCCCCTCTACAGAATGTACACACGAGCGCAGAGTGTAAGTGACTTCCTTTGGTAATAAAGGTTAAAGTGTTCAGCTTCACTTCACTGACTGAGGAGAAAACTGTACGTGAAAGTGTTTGTTGACAGTTTCACATAAGACACACTGTATTTTAAAGTCAGCAACTTGTTAGCTTAGCATATCACGAAGACCGAAAATATTGTCTCTTCCCAAAGGAAACCGAATCCACCTGCCTTCAAAATCTATCAACGTGTTATTTGCACTTTGTTTTCCCGCAGGACATCAAGTGGCTGGCCATCGTTCTCAGCATGACGGGGAAGTTTGCCATCGCCATCGCCTTTGGTCTCATCTATCTGTACACGTGTGAGCTTTATCCAACCATTATCAGGTAAGAAAGAACACAATCAACACACATACATAGAATATGTCCGTAAAAGTGTTTTGTCTTTATGGATGTTTTAACAAACAGTTGTTGACCTTCTCCCTCCAGGTCTCTGGCAGTGGGTAGTGGCAGTATGATGTGCCGAGTCGGCAGTGTGGTTGCCCCCTTCTGTGTGTACCTGGCTGACGTCTGGGTCTACCTACCTCAGGTATACATGCTCTCTTGTGGCTGGTATTATATAATTATCGGATTTCCCCATTCTGTCGGCTTAGTGCCCTGATCCTATTTCTCACATGTCATCTGGCAAACAAATTAATTAAAGTCTTTCTCCATGGCCCCTCTGTAGCTCATCGTGGGAATCCTCGCATTCATTATCGGAGTGCTCACATTGCTGTTGCCTGAGACCTTGGGCAAACCTCTAACAACCACCTTGGAGGAGGCAGAAGCTCTGGGGTCTAAGAAAAAGGACGGGATGGAGATGAACCAACGTGAGGCCAAGGCCTGAGCTGCACACTGCTGGAGACAGACGCACGGACATAAGCCTCAGGGAAACAGAATGAAAGAGAGAGAGAGAAAAAGATGGATGCAAAAGGTGAAACAGGAACACCGCTGATATTTTGGATTATTTGAAGAAAAATTTAAGAAGAGCAAGTTTATCAGTACTCTCGAAATGATTCTTCACTGAAACTGTCAATGAAAGAAGTCATCCAGATTATACCAAATGCTGCATTGTGATTTGTTTACCTGTTATATTGCATCGCATCCTGTATATTATATTATCACCATAAACGCAATAGCATGTTTTGTTCTCTTATCGAAAAAGTGCCTTACTGTCACTTGTTCATTTTGTCAACTTGTATTTGAATCTCAGGGTTTTCATTTCCAGATATCCCTGTGAAAATATGAAGGTGTTTTAACTTTAGACTCTGTTTGATATGTGTGTAAGTCAGTGTCCTAGTTTCCATGAAATCGAGATGCTGGGCATATGGAAGGAAAAATAATCTGAAGTAATATTACGTTACTGTATGAGTCGAGGTGTGTTCTCCAAATGTTTGGACCGAAGACGGGAATGAATCCACCTGCTTTGCAATATTGTAGTATAGTACAAGAATGTTTTTGTTTCATATCAGACCATTACGTGATTTAAATTTAGAAAAGTTCTGTGAAAAGGTGAAAAGTCAAGTGAAAGGTGAAACTAGTGTTTAAGCTTTCAGTTCAACAGTTTTACAATCAATACTATGATTTTTGTTTGTATGTTAAGTCAGTATTATTATTTCTAAATAAATATGGTGGCTTAAACTGACGTTGTCGAGTCCCTCTTTCTCCTAAAGTGAAAAATGGAGGGGTTACCCTGATGGTAGAAAAGTATGGACTCTATTTAGAACAACCCACAATTACGGAAAGCAATTTAATAATAGCTTCTTCTGCACCAGGCAGCACATGAACAAGCAGTTTCGACTCAACCCCCTAACCCTGAACCTGATTCCAACCCTAACCCTAAACATAGCCTAAACTCATGCCCTAATCATAGCCGATCCGCAACCCTGACCCAAACCTGATTTGACACTATAGCATTCACTCATCACTGATTATTTCTGGTTATAACTTATGTCTAAGAGCTGCAAAAACACTGCACTCAGCTTCAAGTTCAACAGAACTCGACAATCTGTTGACTTTTTTTTTTCACTTAAGCTTCCCTGCATAAGTGGGAAAAGGACGCCGCTTGCTGGACATCTTCAGGAATAGCATGGGGAAAAAAAGTGACTCAATAATAAGTCACATTTGTCTATATTAATAAAGAATGACATAAAAGGATAGCTTTGTGTAGCCTTCATTACTTTTTTTTATCATACAGAGTGAGCTACTGCTTATATAACATCTGCCTCGAGCAAAGAATTCCAGGACCGAGGCCACAACATCATATCTGCTCAGCACAGACCGTACAAAACTGCATTAAACATGATTGAATAACAGCTGTTTTGTGTTGTGTGTCTTCAGACTGGAGATGAGGAGGTAACACAAGTTGTGTGTGGAAAGACAGGCTGCAGTAGGGAAGAGAGAGCTGCGTGTCCTGCATCATGTCTGTGAGTAGTGACAGATGTGTAACCATAAGAGGAGACTGGAGGCACAAATGGCCAAACACACATTCATAAAACAACAAATCATCCTCACAGGGACATCAGCTGCAATGGTTAAAGGACATTTATTTTGAAGGCTGTAAAATGATCGACTGCATTAGTTGTTAACCAGTTTTCAGCTGTTGATATAAACCCATTAAAATGCCAGTAATCGGTTCATAGCCGCCAGAAACCAAAGATACAGTCCATAAAGTTATTAAACATTTTTTTTCTTTCCTTCCTGAGAATCTTATCTGGAATGCAAATGAATACAAAATAATAAATTAAACTGGCAAAAAAAAAAGGGAAACACTGAACACACACCAGGACAATGAAAAAGGTACAGACACTGGAGGATTAGGATGGTATAGTGAAATACGACTATCACATGGTCTAGCTTATGGTTACTGTTCCTCTGCATGTGATGAAAGAACATGCACTCTGACTAGCTGCTAGCTGGGACTGGTGACACAGACAGAGAGACATAATCCCATTTGAAATTAAAAAAACGATTCAGAATCCAGTTTTGTGACCAAATCCCTCGTTTTGCTGCAGAATCCCAGGAAAAGTCCTCTCAGAGATAGAAAAGTGCAGTATTTGTTATGCATCGCAGTAGGAACACTGCTATTTGGCAAGCTCAATCTTTCAAACTTTGGATTAAAACTAATTGCACTCCATAAATGCCTTTTTTTTGTGTTATATTAGCCTATATTTTCAACTAATGACCCAAGTAACAGATCTATGTTAAAGTACGCTGCTGGTTTGGTCAAACTCAATCATTCATGCACACTTTGTTGGAATTCTTTGAATTCATAATCGAGTGCTCGCTGTTTAACCCTCATTTTTACCTATTATTTAAAAAATGTTATAAACCAATACTGTAACAACCGACACTGAGCTTCCTCTCACACCATTGCTGTAACTCTCGACAAGGTTTGGCACTTTCAACCGTCCTGGACGACTAATATACATACAAGACTTTTGGCACTTTTTTTTTGTATTCATGGACACAATTCCCAGGTCGTAGGACGTGAATCCGTTGGTGAAGTACGATCCTCTTTCTGGGGCGATGTCTCTGAAGTCCGCTCGTACAGTAAACACCCCAGCGACAGACACGTAGAACAGTTATCCGTCTACATTTTGCGCTAATCTCTCCTGGAGATCAGGTTTTTTGTTTAATTTCATGTAAACACACCCAAAGAAACTTTTAAAACAAAATTTGAGTCAAGCAGAATGAGCTTAACGTTATTTCCCCATTGTCCTTGGTCAATTTTTAAATAGAGCATTTTGTCCTTCCAATAACTCGACCCCACAGTCCTCAGTGCTGAGCCTGCCGTGATAGGAGCCCGTTGCAGATGGAAAACACATCGTCACAAAAAACCCAGGAGCGCCAAGATCCGCACACCCCTTAACACCACCTCACTTTTACATGGGATTGCTCAAAGACGGGGGAACGCTCCCCTTCGCTTTCAGGCTGCCTTCAGCTGTCTCCAGCCAATTCTAGCCAATCAGCTTTATTTATTTATCATGGCTACGATCACCGCTCATCGAACAGCCCTTAGGGATGGACCAGCCAACTGTTGGCATCCTCGAGGTCCGTGTCCAGCTCTTCATCTTCATCCAGAGGCTCTGGGGTGTGGAGGGCCAGCTCCCGTAGGAAAGCGGATGAGTGGGCGGCGGGCTGGGAGACGGACTTGAGGCCAATTTTTTTCTTCGTGAGGTGGAATTGATCCCGGATGAAGTTGTAGAACTCGTACTCGTAGCGCATGCGGTGGTACAGGACCTGCAGGGCCTCCAGAGTGGGCGTGTGTTTACGCACCGTGCCCGTCATGTTCCCCATCTTCTTGTAGTCTGCACAACGAAGAGAGAGGAAGTCAGAGACGTATATATATACATTTTTAAGTAGAAATTTGTTAGCGATACTTTGAATTTTTTTTATTTTTGAATGCAAGTGTACCCGGGCTCTTGTAAATGTTGAGCACTCCAGTAAAGTAATGAGGTAAGAGCCTCTCCAGCATGAGCAGAACATCCTCCAGCTCCTCCAGGATCCCCACCAGGAGGTAGTTCTCCAGAACGTTCTGCTTGGCCCTTTCCAGAGCCCACACCCCCGGCTCCCTGGTGGAAGAAGACGAGAAGAGAGTGAGAGGCAGAAAAGCAAAAACATACAGATGACAGAATGGAAACCTTTATAGAGGAGACATCAAATCACCAAATTACTCCAACATCTCAGGGAGCAAATCAAAGGTCGTAACCATACCTGCATTGCGGATGCTGTCCACAGAAGTAGGGGATGATGTAGAAAACTCTGGGGTTGGAGCACTCTGGGTAATTCTCTAGAATGCACACGTTTATGTCCTGGAAGCAGATGAATACATACAAATTATTTAATTCATGCCCTCCTTTCAGTGTTTTCCATACTCATTTGTCCTTGTGATATTTTACTGAGGAGTCTTACTTTATTATTGTTCATTTTATTTTGTAAATACACATTTGGTTTTGTCATGGTAAACTTAAATCAGCATCCATTAGATTTCTTTTACTCAGCAGAATTCAGCATTTTCATTTGACTCAGTGTCATTCTAGTTTGTCTTATTGATATTATTCAGTTTTTAGTATAGCCATAGAACTTCTTCTCTCAAGGAAGGAAAAACTCAATGAGAATTGCAATGATTTGCTTCTGCCACTAGAGTGAGCTCTTCACTAGTTCCTCCATGAACTCAAATTCCTCATTGGTCTCATCAGAGAACCCACAGTCCTGAACAACATCCTGTGCTCAGAGATAAACTCACATCAACAGCCCTCAGAGCTGATTACAAACAGGAACAAATTAATGTTTGGGTTCAACTGGAGGATTTAATGAAGGCCACGAGTTCAGGGCTGCGAACCCTTGCCTGAATGTGGTCGCCATTAAATAATGAAAGGGGAAAATAACACAGAGGAACGATTAAAAGCACACTTGCAGGGGTGAAGCAGGCCAGGCACCGAGGGCTGCAGAACCAGCAGTCAAATCCAAGTCAGGTGACGTAAGCTTTATGGATGGCAACAAGTCCCGAGCAACAAAACACTGCGAGAAAGCATGACTCACACACAGGGGCGCTCGCAGGTCCACTAAAGGCTCGAGTTGAGATACAGTACCCTCGCACAGTAGCAGAGAAAGGCGTTGACAGGCCGGGGTATGTGAAAGTGAAGTGAATCTCAAAGTGGAAGTGAAGTGAAAGTGAAATGATTACATCAGAGCATGCCCTTTAGATTTATGCGCCGATAAGTCTATAACGACAGAGCGATTTGTCAAAGGCGGCTCTGAGGCCAGCGTGGTCCATCACAGAGATTAAGTCAAGTCAGACAGGACCAGGGGCCCAGACCTTCCCGGGGGACGCAGACTGGGCTGAGACGTGAGGGGCCTGGGGGGGGGCCGACACTGGGAACCAGGTGACGGAGCTGTTAGAAAGGTTTCACAGACAGGAGCGTAAACACGGCTTAAACGGCAAGAAACCATGTGTATATGAGAATGCATTGTCTTGTATAATATATAAGTTATACATTTGAAGACCAATGTCGTCTGTATGAATATGAGAATGAAAGAACAAGGAAATGTTTTGGACAATCTGAAGTGGTACATAGCTGTTAATATTGAGGTGATATAATATATAGTAATTGTTGTTTCAATCATGAATACTGACGTCTGTAAATACACACTTAAATATATTTCCCATATTATAACACTCATTCTTGCCAGGAGGGCCTTTTGAGTACTTAGTGCTTTATGTACTCATTTATAGATTTAACTCTCGTCATGGATTGTGCAGCGTAAAGACGGCTACAATCATCTGATGTTAACAAAAGCATTGGATGACGATAAAGAATATTTTGATGCTTTGTTTATTCGAAGACAAAAGAACTACACAAACTGTGAATGATATTAATCAGTTATTTTTTCCTTGCAGCCGAACACTGTGGAACAATCGTGCCTCTGATTCAGCGGCTGTGGGGTTTGTTTGAACTTTACGTCCGAGCCGCAGGATGCACAGGGAGCCGGACTTAGTGGCGATCAGTGGAGCAAACCACTGGAAAGCTCTTCAAAAGAAACCACAACAAAACCCCAGAGGAACCTTTAGAAAACTGTGCAGAACTGTTCTTTTGTTCGTGTGTACGGGTCGTGTCCGGACTCGCGATGCGTTTGCCACGGCTTTTATCGGATTCATAATTTTTCGAGAGCACTTTGTTGTACTTCTTGTCTTTCGTTAATAAAAGAACGGTGGTGTGGGTAGATCCAGCGTTGTAAATTATCAGAGGATCTTCCTTCCCCTGCAGTCTGCAGTGTTCTCTTTGCGGTGACTGTTGGATTTCTTTAAAATACACACAAAACTTTTGCAGCCGTGTGAGAAAAGATAAAACACTTGCAGAGGTTTCAAAAGAAACTTGAGTTAAAGTTGTTGAAGGGTTGTACGTTTGAAGTCCGCTCCCACATTCAACTCTACACTCACTAAAAGTCTAGTCGGCTACAAACAGACACAGCGAATGGACTTCCGAAAAGCCCCTTTCTACCCAATGAAGCACGACACAAAAAGCTCCAAAGAAAATCATTAGGAGCCAAATTGGAAACAGAAAAAAAAAAAGGCTGAAGAAACTCAGCAAAGGGACCAGGAAGTGACACGTGTGACGCCACTCCCCTTCACACCTGGCTCGCAGCCAGGAAGTCCCTCCTCCTCCGCCTCGCCGCTATGACACTTGATCCGGGCCCCTGCTGCCTCGGCGTTTAGGGGACCTCTGGGAAACCGGCCACAACTCATTTATAAACATCTACGTCCCAATCGGGAAAAAAAAAAGGCAAAGACAATTGGCAGTTTCTTTAGAAAGGCCCATTAGTATTTAGAGGAGAGCTCCTGTGTGCACATTCAGGCTCATTGTTCCTATTCTCACTGTGGATTACTGAGCAGTCACAGAGACTGAAGCAAAATAATCTCTGCAGCGGCCTCCTGGTCCGCTCAATGGATTGTGTGCATGAATTAAATCAGGAGTAATTGATGATGTGAACCGTTCCCATGGGACACTTTGACTCGGCTTCCATCAGGGAGCATGGGGAGTAGCAGACCTCGGTCAGATCCCATTCAAACCGGGAATCAATGTTTTCTTTTTGCCACTTGGGAACGGTGGAAAATGAGCTGTAAACACATCACTGGCACATTTTTCACCTTTTAAATGAATCTTTTCATCAAGTGAGCAAACTGTTACAACATCCAGCAGTCCCAGATCATTCCTTTGGAGTGGGAGTTTCTGGCCACTAGAGGAGATGAAGCCCAGGATTCACTCTCCTCTCAGCTGCTGTGTGGTAGATAACGTTCTCCTCCTGCAGTTTGGAACTGGACAGGTAGAAAGTTTAGCTTGATTTATGTGCTTAGTTTAACTTTTGTTTAAAGTTGGGCTTTATGTGGACGGAAATGTTACAATGTTATTTAGCAAAGAATGTATATGATGGGGTTGGGATATTATGATTATATATGATGTAGATGTGTGTTTATTTAGATTTTGCACATTCAAATTATAAGGCCAGGGTGGAGTTTGCATGTTTTCCTTGTGTCGCCGTGTTTTTTTTCCCCGTCTTCCTAACACAGTCCAAGGACTTGCAGATCGGGTTAGGTTCCTTGGAGACGGTAGGTGTGAATTAGAGTTGTTTGTCTCTGTTGACCGTGTGTGAAGAGGGTAAGCCATGTAGATAATGGGTGGATTTTAAGATGGATGGATATTGTATTCACGTTGATCCGATATAAAGATGTGGACGTTGAGCTTGTTTGTTGGAGGTGTGGACTAAATGTGTGTCTTTGCTCTTTGCTGTGATGTTTTTTTTAATATATAGGTGTGGGTTCGTCGTGTCTATGTGGGTAATGTTGAGAAATTTCACTTTAGTATGATATAAAATCAAAAGGCTCTGTGGAGCTGCAGGCATGAGTCAGGCGACCTTTACGTCACATCGTCAACACCTGATCATATGCAACCGTGTTGTGTCGGTTGCACCTCGGGCGATTCCCTTTGTGACAGATTCCTTACGGTTTCTAAAGTGGAGGCATGTAGGGACACGGCCAATGCCAGTAAAGCCTCTATTCTTTTTGTGTGAGTGTGTGAATGTGTCATTGTCGATGTCAGTTTACCCGAGAGAAGATGATTTTCACCTGCCGTGGGAATCTCACCTGATCGGACCTGCGTTGTTTGTTTAACCGTTAGAACTAATCTCAAGTCGAGGCACTGGATTGATTTGTGCGTGCACATTCATGATCACACACATGCACACATTGTACTTGCTGAGGGAAAGTAAATACACACTTCTGCACTCTGCGCGGCCCTGCAAATAAAGCGACCAGACAAGTCTGGGTTGGCATTTTTTAAACCCGCTGAATGCCCGGAATAAAAAAAAATTCAAGTCTTTAAGTGACACTCCATGCATGTGCTCAGTTACATGTGAGAGTATACTTAGTACACTCTGCATTCAAGTGTCCAGTGCATGCCTCTGTGTATGTGCGTGTGTGTGTGTGTGTGTGTGTGTGTAAAAAGGGGAGTGGGGACCGACGGAAAATCCAAGCTGACCACAGGAATGTCTCAGCAACACGTGCATCAGGTTCCCTCGGCCCCGGCTGGAGAACTGACAGTGTTCTTTCATTGACACCTCACATATTCACCCACTGCAGGGCAGGAAGGGCTAATGCACACCAGGCAGGGGACACATCCGAGAGCAGCCGGAGCTCTGTTCACACACCAGGACCCTCCTGCTGAGGCACACACACACGTAGTAGAAAGGCTATACTTGTGAGGACATTCACTCTTGGCTGTAAAATCTTAACCTAGACACAAGACACTGAAACTCTCAGATTTTAAATATTAAAAATGAATGCAATAATTTGCTATAACGTAAAAGTGTTGCTGAGAATCATTGCTGCCGTCTCATTGGTTGTGTCCAGTGGAGCAAGTCCCACTAACTCTATCTTTTAGACCTAATCTGTATTTATATTATGTTATTTATATGAAACGAGCAAGTTAGTATGGTTTTCCTCCTTCCTGCCTCATTTGATCAGGGAATGGGTGTCACTGTATTGTTTTGTCAAATTGATTTGGCGGAAACTGAACTGAACTTGCTACTTTTTAAAAATGTACTGTAAGGAGGTTCCCGACATCTCAGTTAATTTTGGTCTGGATCCACATGAGGTTCTGGATCCGTGAATTCTCTCCCCATTTGTTTAGAATTGTAATTAATGGCTCTTTTTCAGTAAATAAATCTGGCATATTTAGTCGACTGATATGAGTGTGTGCAATTTGGTGCAACTTGATTAAATTGAAGTGGACTGTTGGGCCTTTGCAGAGGTATGCTTGTTATTCACACATTCTATTACATATCAAATCCTGACAAGGCTTTTTACACTATACTGTGTCTGTTTCTCTGTTTGCTGATTTTTTACCTGGAGTTATGTGTCAGTGATGTTTTCTGCAGTTTTGTGTGTATATATTTCTAAGTAGCTGTATAACTACACAGATGCTACGCTGGCACATTCTTGCAGCCACTGTTTACATTTGATTTAGCACATAACTGGAGCTGTTTTGCTGATTAGGTTGTTGCGGATGTTGCTATTAGCGAGTTCATTTAAATAACAGTGGAAGGGGAACAAGGCGAAACACTTGAGTGACTCAAGTGGGGGGAAAACATCACATCCTGTTTTCTAACCATCTGAACTAAACCCAGCAAATACGTCATTGGTTTGGAAAGCTTTGGGTTTTTAACCCTGTGCAGAGCATGTGGTCCTCATAAGTACAGGAGACACACAAACAGACACACACACGCTCATGCACACACACACAGGTAAGCCAGTCTACAGCCACACGGCCCTCCCTCTCCCCCTTAAACTCTAGCGAGGGGCCCCCGTGGTCTGCATACTTTAATAACTCAACTCACATGGTCCAAAAGTCCAAAGGAAAGCAGTGCAATACTTAATTACACCCAGTCAGACTCAAGCCAGTATGACATTCTGGCCGTGAGCTCTCAGGGTCTCTGGACTGGGGGAGAAATGCTGAGGAGTGGGCTGGTGTTTGTGCCTGGATATTGATTCACCATAAAAATCTGGACCAGGTATTGATAGAATCATCTTTTTAGTGCTGTAATATTTTTACGTTTGTGTTTTTTATGTTTGTTGTGATCCAATGTCCTCTTATCCAAACTGTAGCCGTTTGTCTGTCTTAAATTCATTTGATTATAGGAAATTACTAAAAGACATTTCACTTCATGTCCCAGCTGAGGCTCAGTTTATGAAAGCAGCTGGACCGGAGCCAAAGCAGATACGTATTCAAAGCACTGTTATTGGCTCTGTCATAAAGTAACAGCAGCTCCGTTAAACACTGCAAACGCATTAGTGTTTCCAACCATAAACATCCTTGGCATTGATTTCATTAATGTCCATATGAGAGTACATTTTCTGGAGGGCACTGGGACTGAGATGAAAAACAGATAAAGGCTGAAGGATATAATGTAAGTTGGACTCTTTAGATAAAAGTTTATTATTTCCCTCTTGGCATCACAACATGGTGACCACATGTGGGGCTGTATCCAAAGCCACAGTTTATAGCTGTAGTTTCATTGTAACTTCTATGGTTTTGCATATGGTTGGGGTGGACGACATGCCAGCTGATGGTATGTTTACTTAATTTCTGGATAGTGGGGGGAAGTGGAGACATGTCATCCATCTTTTTATACATCTATCCATTAATCTGTTAAATTACAAGACATAACTTGTCATCCATATCTCATTCTCTAAAACTGTGTATTAGATATTTTGTGCTGAATCTGAATCTACATGATTTTGTCAAATGCTCTGCAAAATAAACCAGATCGATCAAAAGACGGCGACAATAATGAAGTGTTGCCTGAAAACAAAGGTCTCACCAGGTATCTCTCGTCATCCTTCATCCCGGGGGTGCGGATGAGGTGGTTCTGCTCGCCCCTCCAGTCACCGAAGCGACGGAAGAAGTAGTTGGAGAGGAACCGGTTGATGGGATCCCGGATTATGTTTATATAGACTGGCTGCTCTATCCTGAACCTGACGGAGGCAAATGAAAATGTGCGTTAAGACCGTCTGCCCGTAGGAACCCACGTGTGAGATGAATCGCATTGGGAGTTCATGTGTTTACTGCACCTGGTGAAGTTGAGGAAGTGAACATGCCGTGTGTAGAGGAACGGCTGAGGGATATTGCTGATGTTCTTCATGAGATCCACCTGAAGGTAGAAACACACACAAACACACAGGAATCACGTGAATAGAGAGATAAAAAACAATGGTGGTGTTGTGTAATAAAGGGGTAAAATCCTGAAAGTATTTAGTAGTAGCTCACAACTCTGCCAAGGCCCAACATTCCTTTAAATTCAATCAAAATGCACAAGATCTCACACACTCATGACTCATTTTCTCAACAAGCTCCATGAATTGACCCTTGGGAAATCAGTGAAATATATATTAAGTCCTGGATCCGCCCCCTGATGGACCTAAATGTTATGCGTTCCTTCCTGACCCATAACACATCCTTCCACAAAGTTTGGTAGTAATCTGAAAAGTAGTTTTGGTGTAATCTTGTTTACGAACAAACAAAACGTACAATCCCACCAACAAACAAATTGACAAAGAGCTGCTGTAGGTGTCGTCAAATAGAAACAAAGACAAACACGTCGAGTCCAAGCGTTTGATTGTTTGAAATGAGCATGTGGATAGAAAGTACTTTGGCTGTAGATTAACCTGGCGCCTTGATTTGATTTGCATAATAATCCCACATCAGACACTGGCCACGCCACAATTTCCATCTTTGCCTTGAGTGCAAAAACTTCGTAAAGTAATATTATTGTTCTGCTCATCTGGCAATACTCATCACCCCAGCTCGTTTCCCCTCAGACGTGTCACACACAGGAAAGCCAACGTTTAGAATTCCGTTATTCCAACGCCGTTCCCAAAAAACCTCCTAAGGGCTTTCCAGGTCTGCGTGGAGAGACGGGCCGACAGCGGCCAAAGCAAACGTGAGATATCGCTGCAGTGCCACATCCAGATTCAACAGAGCCTCAGCTGGATGTATAGGTGGTGAGAGCGAGTGAGAGAGAGAGTCTGCACGAGCACCAAGCGAGAACAAGTCTGGTTATTTCAGGGGAAACAACGAGATGTGACATATCAAAGGGATTCATTGATGTAATCTGTCTTTTGGTAAAGTGGCCTTTCTTTACACAAGCAAACAGAAAGAACAAGTCTTCCTCTCTTTCTTTCTTTCCTTCTTTTTCATTTGACGTCAAGGGTAAGTGCCCGTCAAGGGGCGGTGTGGCCTAGGGGGTAGAGTGGGCGTTCTCCAACAAGAAGGTTGCTGGTTCAATCCTCACTCTTCCCCATCTGCATGCCAAAGTGTCCTTGGCAAGATACTGAACCCCTAAATGGCCCCTCATAAAAAATAGTGAGTGTACTAAAAATGTAAGTCGCTTTGGACAAAAGCATCAGCTAGTAAAGCATCAGCTAGTCCTCGCTGGTAAAGTTTGAATGGACAACATTTAGTATTTCTTATTGTGGTGTTTACTCTAATGTCAGCAAAAGACCTGAAGACACCTCAGCTCAGGTCAGGGCCTGAACCCGAATCATCTGCTCATGTTTGCATCAACACACCACATACACACAGAATCCTCTCCCAATGCAGTTGGGAAATCCTTCACTTCCGTTTTCTCTGTTTATTTAATGAATATAAAAACAAAATTCTTTGAGGTTTGTGGGAAGAGTCAGTAGAGAAAGAGTAAGAGTCTAAAATGAGGAGTGCGGGTAAGTCAAGGGTAAGTGCCCGTCAAGGGGCGGTGTGGCCTAGGGGGTAGAGTGGGCGTTCTCCAACAAGAAGGTTGCCGGTTCAATCCTCACTCTTCCCCATCTGCATGCCGAAGTGTCCTTGGCAAGATACTGAACCCCTAAATGGCCCCTCATAAAAAAATAGTGAGTGTACTAAAAATGTAAGTCGCTTTGGACAAAAGCGTCAGCTAAATGACATGTAATGTAATCCTGAAAATGAGGCAAAAACGTTAAAAATCGGGGCGTCACTTACAGACAGCGTCTTTAAAATACCAGGACTTCGCTATATGGTTTATTATTGTCATCACTCAAAGATTCCACCTCTTTCTGATCGCTGTGCAGCTTTCTTTCATTTCCCTTCGTACCTGATTCTGAGGCTGGCATTCTGCGCTACATCCTGTTGAATCCCTCTTTGTGGAGCCTAGAGACCTCTCTGGCAAAAGCCATTGATCCGCAGAGGAACCTCTTTGAATGTGCTGCTCTCAGGAACTGTGCACAGGCACCTGTTACGTCACAGCCGTTCTATTTGGACAGCAGCAGTAATATGTGTACTTGTTTATGTACACAGTTAATCTGAGGCCCCAGTCAGATTCGGGCTTCACACCACCCTCCCCTCCTCTATAAACTCAGTAGATTTCCACTCGCTGAGCTTCCACTCTCTGTGGATGTCTCCTGCTGTACAGTATAAATTCTAAAACGTTCATTAGCGCCTTCCCAATCTATTCCACCACTCCGGGTCGCACAGTATATACACCCTGTCTGTATCAATCCATTTTTAAAGAGGTTTATATTGGGAATAAACTCTCACCCTTGACCATAAATCGAGACCAATTAGCCAAGATCTAACCTCTGAACCCCCCCCCCCACCCACACCCAGGTTGACGTCCAGACGCTGTGCACATTGGGATAATTTGATGCATGTGTGTGTGTGTGTGTGTGTGTGTGTGTGTGTGTGTTTTCTAACCCAACCCTCCGCTCTGGTCGGTCTGGCCAGCCCCCCCCCCCCCTCTCATTGAGCTGCAGGGAGACAGAGGGAAAGTGGTGCAGGACGGTCTGAGATTCCAGGCATACCTGCCACCGACCCGACCCCTGTCCCCCCCCCCCCCCCACCGCTTCCTGAGCCCCCGCGGTGTCCTCACAGGGTTCATAAAGGGAACCGGAGGAAGAGCTACGACGGCAGAACACCATGACCCTGCATTCAACTTTGTTTCTGGGACTTGCATTGAGAAACGAATGAGAGCCTGAACAATCAGGACCTGTAGAGACCAACATGGCAGTCAGAACCCGGAACTGCCCAACCTGTGCTGGAGGGTACCACCGGGTTATGAACAGGGGTTCCCGGGGGGGAATGGTTGAGTTGTTGGTAGTTATGTTTTAATTGGTTTTGCCAACTATTATGGACTCACAAGGGTGTTTGGTATGTTTTCGTATATAGGAGAGAATATTACGATTTTTGCATATACCAAGTGTAATCTCCCTCTTTGAAAATGTATTATTAATTGTCAATCCGTGTTCTTGGTAGGACCCAGCCAGTATAAAGGAGGAGGCTGGAGGTCCTAATGGGGAGAAGTGGTCTTACCTTGAATAGAGTCAAGTCAGGAAGACTGCAAGGTTAAACTATTAAAGGGGCATTGCCTATAATGGAGAGGTTTTTTTGTGTCAAGTTTACTTTTTATTTTTGTAGTTTTGTTACCAGTAAAACATTTTATTTTTCCATCTGTC
This sequence comes from Limanda limanda, assembly GCF_963576545.1. NCBI lineage: Eukaryota > Metazoa > Chordata > Actinopteri > Pleuronectiformes > Pleuronectidae > Limanda > Limanda limanda. Next base: position 9,838,394 of record NC_083653.1, on the reverse strand, counting down.
TTTATTTTTCTTCCAAAATCAGGCCTGCACTTTACATATTGCTGCACGGGGAATTAAGTTGCAATAAATACACTTGGACTGAATAAGTGGGTTTGTCTCAGTGTTTGTGCCATAACCGCTTGTGCCAACCCTACAGACTCCAAGAGGATCACTCCAGATATTACATATAACTGATAAACTTCCCTCCAGCACCCAATCAAATATCTGGTAAGTGCCCAAAAGCAAACAGCCTCATGAGGCCATTTTCTGACTCCGGAAAGAAAAGTTCCAGAAAATGTCTGGAGCAACTGACGTGGACATTTTTGCGTTTTCACATAATTTCTGGAAAATGTCCAGACCTCAGTGCGTGTCTATTTTAGTGAAGCTGCTGAGATGCTTCTGGGTTGGAACTAATTCCAGTATTTGCTTGTACGGGCCCAGACACTTTTTGGTGTTTGGTGTTTGTGTATCTGCGGCTGAGTGATGCAGATGTACACATGGTCCACGGCTGCACTGCATCTGTCTGCTAGTTCATATTTTTGGAGGCCACAGAATCCCACATCAACACGGACCTACCAACAATGAAGATGCTGTCTTTCTGTCTCTGAGGGTCTTTCAGGAAACGTCTTGAACTTCTCTATCCCACTGAGCTCGTTCCCCCAGGGCTGAAAGGTACAGATGGGTCACTATACTATATGTCTCCCATTTGCAGGAGTTCTGCAAAGTTCCAAGAAGTTCCGGGGGGGGGGCACCTCCTCTTTTTGGCAAACCACAAACAAGACATCAACCCCGGGCAAAACCCATTAGCGGGACAACTGGGAGAGCTGGCAGGAAAGATGGTCTGCTCACTGTACCCCTGAGCCATAACCACGGCTGATGAGAGCAGCATTTCTAAACTTAGATGACGCACGTCTGGATCTGCATAAGTCAACAAGCGGAGAACTACACGAAGACAGAATACAGAATCACTCACAGACACAAGCACAGACGTACACTCTTTAGACCGAGCCCCCTTGCACAGACACTGGAATGCACACTGTTCCTGAGGAGCTCTGCTTGGGACCATTCACAGAGATGTTTTATGTCCAGAAAATGAATGCTTCTAATGGTGTTCTGCGACTGTGGGTGCAGCCAGCGATTCAGGGTTTTGATGAATGGGCAAACAAGTAGCTGTTTCAATATTGACTCTCAACATTTACATCAAATCGGTCGGTAATGGCCTGCACATATTTAGCTCCTGCTGACCGTTCACAAACTGTTAGAAGCAGCGGCAGCTTATCCCACAAGGATCCTGTCAATGGAGCGTGATGTGAGGATGTGAGTCATCGCTGCCGTGCTCCCACACAAACACACAAACACACAGTTAGTCACTTTCTCACCCCGGTGATACAGATGCCGTTGCGTTAATGGGAAATGTCATAGACAGGAGTGTTAGTAAGGAAACAATCGTCAGATGTTACTCAAGCAGTTACACACATTTAGAAGTGCACAAGTTTTTTCTGTATCTTTTTGTATTTGACAACAAATCAGAGGAACATTTTGGTTTTAAGTTTACTAATCTATGTGATGCACGGTCACAGATATAACTCACAAATATATAAAATAATCAAATCTGCATTTCCTCAACAAACTCCAACCAATGATGGAGAGTTTAGACTAATTTGTGCACATAATAAAAGACAATTTGAACACTAATGTTTTAAAAGTTGCACATTATGAGAATGTTTAATATTTGCCTTGAACTGATTATACAGTATTTCAAGAGGCCATGGTTCTCGGGATTATACTTCCAAACCTCTACCTCCTCGCTGGTAGAGTTTGAATGGACAACATTTAGTATTTCTTATTGTGGTGTTTACTCTAATGTCAGCAAAAGGCCTGAATACACCTCAGCTCAGCTCAGGGCCTGAACCCGAATCATCTGGTCATGTTTGCATCAACACACCACATACACACAGAATCCTCTCCCAACGCAGTCGGGAAATCCTTCACTTCCGTTTTCTCTGTTTATTTAATGAATATGAAAACAAAATTCTTTGAGGTTTGTGGGAAGAGTCAGTAGAGAAAGATTAAGAGTCTAAAATGAGGAGTGCCATTTGGATATGCTTTATGCACATTAGCATTTGCGTTGGCATTCCCATGGGCAATTCTTCGTCTCTCAAAAAGCTGTTTTTCTTTCTTTACACGAAAGCAGTTCTCCCTCTGTGAAGCCAACGTTCATGCCCTCCAGATATTCCAGGAAATAATAAAGGAGGTTCCTCATCCTTTAGCCTTTTTTTCAACCTGAATGAAAGACAAACACTTCCGAGTGGCTGCTGCTGTCGTGTTCACTGCAACCGCAGAGTTAAGAGCACAATAGAAATCGAATATGCTTTCTCCCTACATACGCTGTAAGTGTTACCTTCAGTTGTCATCTGCTTTAAATCTGTGTGTTAAAATGAAAGTTCAGAGGTTTAAGCCCGGCTAAGCGTTATTATATGTTTTATAGAGACGATAAATGTCAACTCGGAGAAACAACGAGATTCAGAGCTTTTGGCGATAAAGGCCGACGGAGGTGTAGATGTGCTGTACACTTCATATGTGAAAGGTTAAACAATTTCTGGCATTCATGTGTGAAAACAGCTTATGAGTGATAAGATTCCTCAATTTCATGTCCCTCAAACCAACGATTAAACACTTAATGTCATAAAAAGACCACACCCTCTTAGTCATTGAACTGTTAGATCCAACAGTTGCACCATCATCTCCTGGACTGTACCTGTTCATGTTTCGTGAGGCGCGTTTTATTGTGGATGTCGGAGGAGACCAGGTTGAACTGGTGTTTCTCAGCCAGTAGCCTCAGTAAGATGACCACCGTCCGGCTGCCGCACTTCCCCACGCGGTTATAGACCACCTGGCTGGGGAAGGGGAGGACCTGCGAACACACACACACACACGCAAACATGTTAGATAAATATTACTGAAGTGCATTGTTATCATTGTACATTTTTGAACGTGTTGGAAGGGAAACCAAGAGGAAAAAAGCGAGGTTAAAAACTGTGATGCCTCTTTCTTTAGCCTTTTACCTCTGTAAAAAGTCTCTCTAGGGCTGCACTCTGTTGACCTGACCACATACACCCCCCCAACACACACACACACACACACACACACACACACACACACACACACACACACACACACACACACACAAACACACAGAGACACAAACTTAATGCATGCTTTCATCTTCTCTGCTCCTCTCAGCTCCATGAGTCAGAGACTGCGATGATCTCAGCAAACTGATAATGATGCAACTTTTTAGTGAACACACACACACACGCCGGGTGCGCACGTGCACACAAACACAAAAAACATGAGTCACCAGTTAAACAAGAAGCATGATTCAGACCTTCAAATGAAGTGGATGCGATTGTGTAAACACTGATTTCTTACTGTACATCTCGTGTTTGTAGGAGAGAAGAAGTCGGGGGCGGCATCCAAATTAAATGGAACTAATTTTTAGAACAAGGGCAGCAAGAATGCACTAATTTGGCAATCACCCCTCATGAGGTTTGCAGAAGTGGCCCCTCTTAAGAATGAACTCCAGCCGAGGGAATTAACCAAGAGAGCAAGAGTGACAATAAATAAAGGGAAGTTAAAGGAATTAATGGGAGAGAAGAAGACTTTAAGGTCACTGAAATGACATTTTGGATTGGGTCAGATTGTTTCTCCCACACCAAGCAAAGTCAGTTTCCCTTTTTTAAATGTAGCCTTCCAGTTAATCTGATTGGGGGGGGAAGGCAGCAGTGATGAATTCTTGTTGGTATTCTCAGCCTGGAAGAGTCATTGAACTTTTTCCCAGGGTGGGGGGGGAGGAGGGGGGGGGGCAGTGTGTGTGTGTTTGCAAGAAAAGCCTGAGTGACTGAACTAACGGGTTCATTGCCTCATGGGGGGGGAGAGGAGGCGAGTTTATGAACAATTTGGATAGTTTTCTAGGTGACTGGCTCACTGACTTTTACAGGATGAATATGACCTCCGACCTGCTGGCTTCTCCCTCTACTAGGATTTAAAATCCCCTCACATTTAGTTAGCGTCAGGGCTCACACACACACACACACACACACACACACACACACACACACACACACACACACACTGGCTGACACACACACACTGGCTGATTTGGTTCTGTCTCACCCAGGAACAGGCTCAAAAACAGAATAAGCTATTTGGAAGACAAACAGCAGGGAAAAGAGGTATGACATTTTTCCACTTAATCCCATTTCCGGTTTGATTTTCCCAGAATCCCTGCGTCTACCTGCAGGTCATTAGAGGCTGAGGCACGTGGGCACACTTTTCCTCGAAGGAAGCAGCGTGATCTTGGAAAAACAATTCCCAGGGGAAATATGTGCTCATTCAAGCTTTGACAAGTTGTGTTGAAGTCGTGCTTCAGCTTGTGTCACGCGCTGAGACGTCATCATCAGCCAAAGGTTTCTTATATAAAAAACAAAATCACCTTCTAATCTCTAAAAGTACTTTTGTAGATTGGACTCTACTGGCGTCCAAAAAGAAAAAAACTAATGGTCAGTGTTTGTAATTTCACTCAGTTTCGGGAAAAGATTTTGATCAGATGATGCAACATTCCTCAGCGTTTTCAAAGTAAATACAGGATTCTTAACTTTCCACAATGAGGTGGCGGACGAGTATTTTGCTTAGTTCACTTAGTTTCATTTTTTCAACACATTTTTCATGTAGCTGTAGTTTACCAAAGTAGATTTATTTTCGCTTTAACTCCACTACATCTGCAAATATCTTTATTTTTTCTACTCAACTACAAAGCTCACATATTTTTCAAAAGTTTTCAATTACTGGAGTGGAATTAGTTCATTTAGCCAATCAGAGCGGGCAGGTAACATTAGACCCCGCCTCCTGCAGCAGCATCACTGGTGAAGAGGAAACACCAAAAATGGAGACTCAGCTATAATATTTAGTATATTTAGTACATGTTGTCGGTAGAATCTTCTGCAGCATTTGCTACTTATATGAAGCTCTTGTACTCTTGTATTTAACATAATATATAGAAGGCCTCATTGCATTAGGGAACAGGCTACACCCTGCAAGTTTACTTTTTATACTTTAAAATATATTTTAAAGCACATACTTTACTTCACTCAATTAGAAAAGTTATTGTGGTACTTTTACTTGAGTACATTTCTGTCTATCTAGTACTGCCTCCACCACTGTTTAATAGTCTGGTGTTGTATAATACAAGATAAACATCAGAGATGCCATCAGGTCCAGCCAGCTCTGACATCACCGACAGGACAACCTCTCAGTTTGGTTGTTCCCGACAGATCTTAGGTTTCTGATGCACGCTGTGAGAAATGTTTCAGTCGGCACGTGATTGTGTCAATAGTTGATCCACAGCGTTACGTTAAAAGAAAAACAATGATTATGTAACAGTGCTGTTTGCCACCTTGTCAGATCTGGGCGCTCCTACTCCCGAGAGTCAGGCTGCTGTTGTGGTATTTACAGATACGCGAGCCAAAATCCAGCCGACTCGGAGGCCACGAGTTGTCCTGCACCTTTACTCTCTCTCACGCTCTCCTCCACTTCTAGCTTCAAGTCTATTTTTGCATCCTGCACCAAAACCTTCATTCTGCTTTGAGACATTTTCAGATGTGACATTAGCTCAACAAACATGCGCAAATTATTGCCTGTGTCTCCTGGGCTGACCACCCATCTGTGCAGAGAGCGAGCTGAATACTACTTTCACTCATCCAACAGCGAGTTTCAGGGCATGTCCTGGTTTGCCACACATCGCGACCACCACGCACCCACTCATCCATCTTCTCTCTGCAGGTCCTGGGAAACCGCAGCAGCAGCGCTAACCTGGGAAAGGGCGCTCGCCTGGTTTGAATTAAACCCTGCTCTGGGTTCGTTGCTCTCAACTGTGAACTGCTCATCCCACGCTGAGTGGAGAACAGCATGTTGAGGTTTCGGTCGGGGCAAACTGCAGATTCGCAGCGTTTCCTGTTATTAATTTTCTATCAGTTCGTCTCCACTACTGCTCCAGAGGAGGAGGGAGAGTCTGTAGTTTCCATGTGAATGCATTTTTCGTCAATTAAGATGAATTCATTTTCAGTGCTTGAAAGAAATTGGGAAACCTACAAAAAATTGCAGAAATGTAATGTGTGCAGCAAATGGAGACTGAAATGTTTTTGTTGAGTAAAAAATTGTTTGACCCATTTGTTTGTGAGTTTGTTGCTGCATCTTTCCAACATTTTTCAACAAACAAAATGAAAATGAGAAACCTCCTTAGCTGAGGTAATGAAAAGACCTCCTGACATTGCCTGGAGATTGTCCGTGCGTGAATAAAAATCTATTGTGGCTATAAACAGTTTCTCTGTTTAGTGTAATTAAAAAAAACAATAAAACGATGTTGGAAAATGTGCCCTATTAAAAGATATATTTAAAAACATATATATAAAAATGCAGACATTCTTGCCATTGCTTCCATAAAAAGTCTCAACTTTATTCTGAGAGCTGTGTGGTTTTTCTATTCGCTTTCATTTACGTTGAGCTTTCAACTCACTTTCTAATCTTTCCCTGCATTTAGCAGAACCCGAGGCCTCTGTGTGCACATGCTGTAACGCCACCACCCATCTGCAGAGACATTCTCAAACAAAATGATAATGAGAGATGTGGCTGGTGAAGCGTTTCACGCTGACGAGGCACCGGCATCTTCTGTCTGGATGAGACGGGAAGGGAACAGCTGATGTAACATCAATGTCCCAGCCTATAGTCTGTGTGAATGGAGGCTGTGTGTAGTTAGTAAAGCCTGTAAAGATAATGTGGCTGCAGAAGACAGCCGCAGTCAAATGATACGTGAAAGAGCCAGAGTGAAAGGACGGAGAAGACAGAAGAGTTTACTGATTTCAAATACGGTAACTTGACGGGGCGGCCACGAAACCTGAGGTAAAAAAGAATATCAAACTAGAATATAACAGAAGAGCCTATAACTCTGCCAAGGCCAAATCCAATTAAATTCAATAAAGCGGCACCAAATTTCCATTACCAAAACAAATCTGATTAATTATTTCCTTGGAAAATGGTGGAAATATCAAGAAACACACATCTCAACGTTAAATAAAAATCCAGATGCGCAGCAAAATTGAATGGATTCTTCCCTGACTCATGCAGCATCCTTCCACCAAGTTTAATGGAAACCGGTTCATTGGTTTTTGCGAAATGCTGTTCACAACCTCACAAACAATGATGAAAACAAAACCTCCTCTGTGAAGGCAACACAACTTGCTGCTACTCGTGCAGCTTGTTGCGGTGAGACTCTGGTATTTACCTGAATGCAATCCAGCTGAACCGCTCAGTTTTACACTGAGTCCATCTCTGCTTGTGACACACAGCACTTTTCTTTAATTATTAAACAACATTTTCAGAGGAACATGTTTTATTCAAACGCTATAAAAAACTCCTGCAAGTCAATTAATCTTTATCACTCCCTTGCGCTTCTGGGAGAAACTTTTCCTCTTCCATTAAAATCCCACTTTTCTGAGTCAAAATTATTTCCAGAGCTTCTGTGTTTGTATAACAATGTAAATATTCAGAAGTCAGTCGCCTCAGGACACAGTCAAGCTGCTGTTCTCCCAACTCTATCTGCAAAGGGGAAAGGGAAATCAACTTGGATTCATTCAACTTAATTTCCATTAAATCTTTGCAGGCACTGTTATAGAAAAACTTTGGCAACCTACAGAATACGGTTTAGAGACTGAGAAATAAACTGGGACGTGTTAAGTTAAAAATAAAGCTTTGTATGAGATGGTGCTTTTCCTTGAAAGATAATGGTGGTATCAAATTCCATCAATGTCCGGCATGGTTTGGTTCATCGAAACAACACTTGCCTGTTATCTGTGTGAAGCCAGCACTGTGGTTACTTGGTTTGGCCTGGTGGCCAGAACAGGCTTTTCAAAGTAAACACATAACTCTGCAACAAAGCCCTCATGTGACCCACTGCAGCTGAATCCAAACAGCTGCTCACGACAGCCACAAACAAAAACCTGCAACCAAACTATTAAGTCTAAGGTTAGGTATGTGCTAAATGCTACAGCCATTAGCTCCTTTAGACAAAACTGAAAAGTCAAACAAATGATGAGGTGGATGAAATAGGTTGGAAATGAGGTGAAGATGAGCTGGTGATTGATTAAAGAACAAGATAATGAACAAGGGTGGGACGGAGGAAGAAAGCAGCTGGCAGAGCAGGGAGGAGAGATAGTCGTGCAGCTGGATGAATACAAGGCTCCTGTGTGTGTGTGCGTGTGTGTTTGTGTGTGTGCGAGAAACTGCTCAGAACATTACTGTAGCACTAAAGCCGAGTCTAGTTGCTATTTGCAAGCAGCCCCTCCACACAGACCTAACCCTTATCCCGACTGGACTGAATTGGCTTAGGAAACATGGGGCAGCACATCAGAGACAGAGAGAGGGAGGGAAAGGGGGGGAGAGAGAGAAATTTGGATGAAAAAGGAAATACTCACTCTTGGAACAGGGGGTCCGTGCTCATCCAGGTATGTGGATTCACCTGCAACAGGAGGAGATGCATTAGACCCCATGATTACACCCCATGATCAACTACTTAGAAAGAAAGTGACTGAAAGAGTCACTAACGACATTAATGAGAAGTGTAAAGATGGTTGAAGCAGGACAAACAAACATTTAAGTTCACATGAGAGAGTGACCGTGATGTGGCAGCAATTCCCAGAAACTATCATGCGACAAAAACATATTCATTTGAATACTACAGTTACCGCCCTGCAGTTGAACGCCTCCCCTATCCAATTTAGTTCCAGTCTGCACACATGTTTTTAACAGACTCACAAAGTCCCAATGACCTTTGACCACTGAAATCTGATCAGTTAAGTCCAAGTGAAAACTGGTCAACAAAGGTAGACTTGAAATGTCACATTCTCACGTTCAAGAGGCCGAAAACGAGTTTTGTGAGGCCACTGTGACCTTGGCCTTTGACCTTCACCTACCTAAATCCATATCTTTCATCTTTGAGTCCAAGTAAATATATGTACCACATTCTAAGACATACGCTCAAGGTGTTTCTGAGATCTGGCCAAATGTGAGTTTCGGGAGGACACAGCGATGATCAGTTCATCCACCAGTCCAAATTAACGATTGCGCCAAATTTTAAAGGAGTTCCTTGAAATGTTCCTGCGATATTGTGTTCGCAAAGGCAACAAACGTATTTCGTGAGGTCACAGTGTCCAACAGGATCCAACATAGATCCTCCAGCCACTGGCGATAGAGAAATCCCCTCGTCTCACAACGCAGGTGGCTCTTCACCTCGAGACCTCCACGCTCCATCTTCTGCCACCCAGAGAAAACAGTGGGAGCTCTTTTCCACTTAGCGAGACCATGTCATTAGGAGTGTCGCAGCCCATTTGTACAATATATATATATCCAACCCTGCATGTGAAGCTGTTTTATGTGGAAATAATGGAGGTCATTCAACGCCGCTCCACACTGAGGGCGCCTGTGCCCCCGCTTCCCTAAATCCAAGCTCGGGCCTCCACACAGCGGCCTTTTCTTTGGCTGCTATTCCAGACACACAGAGACGCATCGCTTCCCATCACATTTACAACCTTCAGGTGGTGCGCCCAGAGAGAGAGGGAGAGCGAGAGAGAGGGAGACAAATTGGACAGCGTAGGGGGAATAAGACTATAAAGAGAGGAAATACTCCATAACAGAACAGACTCTCTTTGTGTGTCTTAAAACGAGAGCCAGCATTGTGATGAGAAATGGAAGATACGTTGCATGGACACACACACACACACACACACACACACACACACACAGTAGTGTCCCACATGGCACACACTTATAGATGTTATTATATCCTTTGAGCTGGAAGTGTGTTGTACAACTTTGAAAGTAGTGTTTATACTTTAGATAGTGGTGTGTACTCTTTGAGTAATTAGTCTAACACTGAGATCCAATCTACCTCGGCTTGGTTGTGTTGCAATATCACACACACACACACACACACACATTCACACACTGTATATAGCTTCATATTGTGGCTTATTAATTCATCAGGCGCTGGATGTATAAATACTGACACAGCTGCACTTTGCCCAACCCCAGGAGGAGTTTTTTTTTTTCCACACTCTCTTTTTCTGAGCATCTGTCTCCGTCTCTCTTTCATGACTTCACACAGTTTTTCCCGAGGAATGAGAGAGTCGAGGGCATGTGTTTGCAGCTCCTCACCGAGGCGTTCGAGGTCACGCCGGGGCGAGGATGCAGAGAGGCAAACATCTCTGGGCCTTCCTCCGTCATCCATCACGGACAAACCGCTCCCCACCAACCCGCTCCGACCTCCAGCCCCTCCCCTCCTCCCGTGTGTGCTTCTCATTAGCGTGGATAGAGGATTGGAACTAATTTTTTCCAGGGCACGAGGCTCGTAAAAAGGCTGACAGCTGCCCTCCACCCCCGCCACCGACAGAGAGAGGAAAATGAACTCAGCCACTGTACATTAGACTGTACTCTTCTACCTCGATGTCCCCCTGATCTCCTGTTAGAGGTCGATGAGGAGGACGAGGCTCTTGTGGGACTTTGGCTCCACTAAGAAACATTTTCAGACATACTCCGTTTAGGACCCAGGCGCCAAGGAGTACCCTGACCAGTGTCACGGCAACACTGCTTTCCAGACACCTGTCAGAGTATAACACAAAGTAGAGAAAACCTATTTGAAACGCTAAAAGCAAAACGTTATCTGTCCCCAAACAGAGATTTTCAAATGGCAGGAGATCTCTAACCTGTCAGAGAGACAAAGCACAGACAGATCCTAATCAAGCGTTGGCTCAGCGACCACAAGCCGGCAATCGAATGAGGATGACGCACAAAAATCATGGCAACCGAGAGAAAACAGTACACGAGGAAGTCACACAATCAACCTGACACAACCTGACACACCAAGCTAGGACGCTGCATTGACTGTCACTCATTTCCGGCAGCCTGATCAGAAACCTCACTTAACCATGACCTCAGAAATGACGTTTGGTCTCATTAGGACCCGGCTTTGGTCCCTGTTGACTATGGAAAAGGTCTATGTACACATATGTAAATAATGTAGATGGTAAATACAGATTTATCCATCTTGGTGTTGATTTCTTGTTCTTTCCTTCTTAATTCTGAAGCTGTTCTCGGGGCTTTAACGCGACTCAACACACAACTTCATGTTGACTTTTCATTGTTTCCTCACCCGTGTGCATGCATCCTGTAAAGAAAAAACCACGGGTCATGAAAGGTCAAGTGGAGAAATGGTTGTGGGCTCACTTGAGAAGTTGGATTAAATGAAGGTCAGTGCTCCCTTTGAACACAACCTCAAGTTGTACTGAGTGGTGTGTTTGTGTGTGTGTGTGTGTGTGTGTGTGTGTGTGACTGAGGTAGAAACTAACTGGAGTGTGAGTGTATATGCATCGGCCTGTAGCTGATTGGTTAATTGGATTACCGAGTCACGAGATCCATGAACTTGCCTCTCATTAACAACGCCTGTGTGACCATCCTGATGCACAATTATCTAATCAATACTGGAAAATGAACGACATGCATCAGTAACGTTTGACTCTATGACCAGTGAATTCTAAAACTGTCTTTATAGCAAAGAGAGGAAAACTCAAACCAGACCTAAAAGGCCACACGAAAATAACTGCTGTTTTGTAATATACGATCCAATGTCGTGTACTGACGACACCAACTTGTAAATGGACGTCACTTTGCCCACCAACACATATTTGTCTTCACCGCAATTAATAAAATTGTGGAACAGAGCAGCTTTGATCTGCATAATAAGAGGTCTTTAAAATCATGGAGCTAATACTGTACGTCTTCAGGGTGAGATCTTGAGCCGAGTGATTTATTCAGCAGAACAAACTGTGAAACTGTGAGAAGTTGATAATTGTTGCCATGATTGTTATTTTTCTCTGCATGGTTCAAAAATACAACAGGAACTGATTAGTCAAATTCTGTCGCAGGGGAAAAAACAGTGATCTTCCCACAAGTTTTGGGACAATAAAATATACAACAACATTATAAATCATGCATAACTTTAATATGTGGACACAATGATGAATGTGAACGCTGCATTTAAATAAGCTGAAGTATTTAATTAAACACTGGAGTCAAACCTTATTTAACACACACACACACACACACACACACACACACACACACACACACACACACACACACACACACACACACACACACACACACACACAAACACACACACACAAGGCCATCCACTGTTCCTGTCCAGGATCTTGTTAAAGCAAATTACCACCCACATCAATTAGTCACCTCATTAGTTGTCTCAATTTCTTTTTCTCCAGTGAAATACTGAGTCATTTGATGTTGCTGACTTGCGCCTGCTGCACACTGGAGGGTTTTCAAATTAGATTTCAAAGATGTGGGAGACCGTTGAAATAACGACAGATGTAACCGATTTTTAATCTTTTATTCGTTCACGCAGGATCACACACTTGGTGTTTAAACCCTTGATTTCTGAATCAAAAACTTGTGTGATCAAACCTGGCTTCAGAATAAAAGTTTGGAGGTGGAGTCAACTCGTTGCACTTGTTCGTGTAATATTATGCAATGGAAAACGTAATAAACGGAAAGAAATCACCAATCATACAGTTGCAATTCCGATCTAGTCAGTGACATTGAGGTTAGGTCTGTGAGCACCAGATATTGATCTATTTATCACATGGGAAGTTTCACTGGGAGTTGTTTTGTATCCTGATGGTTTTTCTAGCTACTCTTTACCAGAATAGGACAGCACCATGTTGTTCATGTTAAATACTCTGATAATCATCGGATGGTTGTTTTTCCAACAGATGATACAGTCATTGGAAGGAAGCTAATGGAAATGTCATCTTGCAAAGGATGAAGCTGTGTGTTTTTGAATAGAACATGGAAAATATACCATAAAGATTGATACTCTAGATATGTAAGAGATGTAAATATCAATATAACATAGACACCAATCTACATTTCCAGACCAGACTTTGGCCATCCCAGAATAATTCCTCCTTGTGGAATTCTGCCCTTGGTGTTGGCCTGCTTCAGGAATGCTACAGTAAGTCCAGAAAACTTCACAAACATGCATTTAGAGCGTAGACCGTTTCATTTGCTTTGTGAAACTGGCGACCGAGCTAAGTAGAGCTTAGGAAAGAACACATCCCAGAATAGGCCGAGGTGGGAGCGGAAAACCACACAGGAATGGCTGCTGAGCCGAGCGCCAAGCGGACGGGAGCCGGGCTGAAGCTGTAGGAGCCTTCGCTTTGCTGTGGGACACGACTCCCGAGGCAAAGGATGGAAGGTTTGACGAGCCGCTGCCATGGAATGTTCTGCAAGTATGTGAGAGCAGATTGTAGGTTTCTCCGACTGTGAAAACGAAACTTTCTCATCCTTAACCACATCCTGTTTCTCTATGTATCACGGAGGGAAATGAGAAAATCAAAGGCTGGTGTTTGCTTCATGTCCTTACCGACAGTGCTGCAGGAATATAGAGCGGAGAGGGTAGAGGAAGGAAAGAGTGAGGTAGAGTGTGAATAGAGAGATATGAGTGTTCCCTGCAGTCGACAATTACGTAACTGTGTAAAACACACCCATGTCTGTTGTTACGCTCTTTACTAAACACATGAGCCATAATAGAGAGCATATGCAAACAGAGTCAGTGTCAACGGGTTACATACATGGTTTACTGTGTGTTTGTCTGTGAAATGTGAGTGTGTGTGTGTGTGTGTGTGTGTGGTCACCCAACCCTTTGATTAGGAGTGTAGGAGTGGCCCTCCATTACGACCCCTAGCTCCACCCATCGACATAATTACAGAAGGGAGTTAAACTAAAGGGTCAGGGTCTCCACCCTCTTACGCCCAACTCCACACAACCCCTGAGACACTCGCGAGTCAACAATGATTAGACAGGTTTCTGTTCCTCCTGCTGTGTTATTGGAGGTGCCACATGACCAAAGCCTGGCAGGGGGGAGGCTAATTTGTGGACTTTTTGAAGTTTTGGGTTGCTGTATCTGTAAGAACGTACAGATAGTGTGTGCAGGGGACTGCAGGGTGACTGTCAGAGTGGTAATTGTGGACACTAGTCGTTGCTCCCGTGTGCTCGGGATGAACCACTGAGCTGGTGTTGACTCAAGTGGCTGCAACCGCCAAATGCCCAATAAGCCCAAAATAAAAGACAGACTTTGCAGAAAACGAAAAATCCTAATCATTTCAAATGCTTCGGTGAAGAACTGAGGAAACAGGGTGACTCATCCGATCTGTGAGGAAACTATCCATGTGAATGCCTGCATCCTTTTCAACCAGTCATGGGCTAAACTAGTGCTGCGGCTGATGAAGATGCCGCATGACAACCCGGCACATCTGAGACAGACATTCATGGACAGACACTCTTTGAAGTAAAGAGCTGACTTGAGTCAAATCTAGGATGTTTTGTCAGATGACGGATGATCGGTCTTTTATTTAGCCACTGGTGCATTTCTTTGAACAGTCACTTTCCAGCCCTCAGTAGATTTCACACTTGATGACGTAAATCAGTGTACGCGACCCCCCAACGGAGTCGTCTGATGTCTCAAAACTAGAAGGGGAATCAATGAGACCGAACGAGGACAAGCAAAGTGCAAAAAAACAACTGAGGACCGTTCATGCATGCGAGGAAACCTCGAGAGGAGCGGGAGAACATCACCTCCGTCTAGCCGCGTGGTCCGTTCGCTGCAGGAATTGATCTCGGTCGGACTCAAACGCTGCAGCACCAAGCAGGGACAGCTCTATAGGTGCATGCTACACAAAGCAACACATTTAATTTGGATGAGAGAAGTACATTGGGACCTGCTCTCAGGGCCACGGGAACTTTCCCACTCTCTGTCCACTGATTTCGACACAAACACATCTTAATCTCGAGCTTGCGTGACCCCACTCAATCCAACATGCGGTCACTGACTCTGGAAATCAGGTTCAGCTTTGAAATGAAGAAATGAGCCATGAAGAGCTAAATTGGGGAAACGGTTGAAACCCTAATAGACGTCTGACGCCATGAAGTCCAAGTAGAAGTAATCACTCGTCCGCTGGAGAGGAAGTGATGCGATGCTCTTCCTTTAGCGGTGCATCCTGAGGGCGACAGGGGCAGGCGCTGCTACAGTAAGTGTGAAGCAGAGAATATTGCTCGTCACGGGGATTTCTGGCCAGCCGAATGCTCCGTCAGCTTTCTGCACTTCCGTTTTTTTAAAGAGGACCAAAGTGCTTGTACAGTCATTTCTTTACATACCTCGTCTCTGCTTGTGGACATGTGGACTCGACACCAGTTGTCTCGCTAGCCTGTCCTTATGGATAAAGAGCCTGCCGCTGGGCATAGTGACTGACCAGAGACTTTTCCCACACACTCCTATAAAAGAAGTCAAATGGAGGGGACCTTTTAAGTCTTGGTTTTTTATCTGATGAAGACAATTAGGTAAAAATAGCAGTACCTTGTGGGAGGGTTTAACGGACACACACACACACACACAATAATTAAAGATGCTAACCTATAAACAAAAGAAGCTTCACAACAAGTATACAGTACAACATTCAATGAAAGGACGTTGTTGTGGTGAACCTTTGTTTTGGCTTAAATAGCAAATGAACATGATAAATATGTTTTGGCTCAAAGTCTGAAAAACCCAAAGCCATGTTATTTCGGAGTATTTCAAGATGTAAACAGTGGTGGCAGTGTGGGACAACAACAACAAAAACAAACAACAGCAGCAAACCCATTAAAGACCAACCACAGCTGTGCAACTACTCTGCCTCTGTTGTTTAACACCAGATCACACAACACGCCATGTGGAAAACACATAAATAGAAGATGCGCACACACACACACACACACACACACACACACACAGGTTAAATCTGTGCCATACTCCACTGGAAATGCATGGTTTTAGAGAAAAAATTAAGTTATTGCGAGATGTGACACCAGTAAGATGATTTTGCTCCATTAAAATACATTTTAAAATAAAAAATAAAAGGATAAATTACATAGGCTGTTAATTGAAAATTTAAAATGGGCGAGAGACTCTCGTCACCCTTGGACAAACTAAACTTTTGTACACTTACTACTAGTATGGCATATAAATCTCATTGTAATATACAACAGTGATTGGTCTTGGCATTTGAAATAAAGACAAATTAAAATACCAACTCTTGAAAAAACTGTTGTTGTTTACACCAGCGTTCCTTCACAGCATCTTGACGGACTGCTCTTAGTGCAATACACTTTGGCTTCGACTACAGTTGGAACAGAAGGCTCTGCCTGAGTGAAAGCTGGGAGAAAACACCCTGCTTCAGTCGCTTGTTTACAATCCCAGTCCCCTGGCACAGAGTCTCAACCAATCTAAATCAGTTTTTGACAGAGTTTTTTTGCAGCTAACAATGATTTAGTGCTCTGAAGCCTGTTCCTGTTTTCTCCCATTATATCCTCCATTAAAGCTCCCTTCTTATCCTGGTGGCGTCTGCACCAGTCATCGCAGGTCAGCAAGGCGCCTTCCCTTGTGAAACACATCACATCTATCTAATGTGACCTTTCACCTTTTTCAGCAGCGACAGAAGGAAGGAAAATCTCCCCCAAAAAGAACCTCCAGCATGTGTTGAGCTCTTGCTGGTAACCATCAGCACAGACAAGGCCAGAGGAGTAGGAAAGACAAAAATAAATACACAAAACAATGTGTCATTACGAATCCTTTCATCGTGAAACAGGCAACAGCTGCTCGTGAAAACCGTAAACATCTGCCACCCTTGCTTGGAGGATAGCCGTGATTCTGCTGAGTCACAAATGAAACATGCTATAGATAAACTCGAGGAGCCGGGTGTGTGTGCCACGCCTCTCTGCACAATCATCACCAAACCAGATATTGTGTTGGTGAACCCAATCTTAACATGTATTTGGATTTCCTGCTGCTCTGTCATGAGGGTGAGGTTTTTTTCGTTTCCCCTCCTCCTCCACACAGAAAAGCTGCCTTTCGGGAACAGTGAGGGTGAAAAGCTGCTGCTCTCACCGGCCAAAATAACCTTTCAATCTTCCATCTTGAATCTTTTGACTTTTCCCCGACTTCACAGTGAGCGTCTGCTATCTGTTTGCTTTAGGTTTCATGCTTGGATGTGCATGTAGCCACTGAGAGAGCCTGCACTGCTCTCATGGTCCGTCACTGCAGCACAGAGCAGACGTCTCTAACCCCAACGCCAACACACGCACATGAAACACACATAAAAACAATCACATGTGTGCGGAGCCTGAATGAGGCTACAGACTACAGCGAGATAAAAGGAATGAATTTGACAGTTTGGGAAATGCACTTGGCATTTTTTTTTTGTTGAGTTAGATGAGAAAAATCAATATCACTTTCATGTCTGTGCGATGGAGACAGAAAGCTGAGCGCCCCGGACTGTAAACACGGGTAAAGAGCCTGTAAGAAAATGTGCCTCTGAAGCTCATTTATTAGATTAAGATGAGCTTATAGCTCAGGCTAAGCTAGGTGGTTGCTACCTACTTTATACAAAGAGTGACAACGTGTCTTCACTTCCTCCCGCTATCTAGAAATGACGCCAAAATATCTTGGATATGAACGCCACCGCCTTGAGCATCTGGAGAAAGTGCCTGCGCAATAGAAGTGTCATGTTCCCGTTCACACACGAGCTCGACCAATCATGAGTCAGTCAATCATGACGTATCATCCCTGTTTTAATAGTGTCAAATAACCCATGAAAACCAAACTTCCATCAGTGTCAAACATTAGTCCTTTGAGAAATATATTATTTAAGGGTGCTCCGACTGATATTCCCTCTATTTAGTTTATCGGCGATCTTCCCCAAAAAATGCTTATCGGAACACCCTCAATATTATTTAACAGCTTTGATTTTTTAACCAAGCAAACTTTTAAGGTGCATTTCCAGCATGAGTTCAACTTTTCTCTCCTTCCGCTCTCTCAGATGTCTTCTTGCGGTTTCGTATACCCTAAAAAAAACACACACACATGTGGAGAGACAAATGACAAATGGCCGTGCACACTCCTCTGTAGTGTGCTTTGTAAATCAACTGCTCCCTCCAGACACCCTGTGGGAGTCTGTGGGGGTGAGCTCTGGACCGACAAGGGGAAAGAGGCAGAATGGGGGCAACAGAGGGAAGTTAAAACATTTTTTTGAAGGAGGGATCAGACAGAAACCAGGGGATTCCTACAGAGCACCAGAATTCCTCTGGGCCCGTCATGTGACACAAGAATCAGATTCAGGAAAAGCATCTGCTGCAGTGCAGTGCACAGTGAGGAAATGAAAAGAAGTAAAGACATGGGCGGAGAGACGGAGAGGGGGAGAGTGGAGGACAGCGAGAGTGAAATAGGAACAAATAGGTATCGAATCAGTTTGTGCAAAAGAGAAAGAAGAAGAAGAAGAAGACGAATGGCACCGTTTGGCTGCTGGAGCTTCCTCAATGTCCTGAAAACCCTTCAACAGAGACTAATGATGATTCCACCAGGAAGCACAGATTTATGACGCAGACACAGAGAGAGTATAGCTTACTACTGTAGTAAAGTACATGAACACACACACATGAAATAAATACTAAAAAATGACATAAAGCTAGAGCTGGTGTTCTCCTGTGTCGGGATAGAGCTCAACAGCTGGTTCCAGAGGTAAAAATCCCGTTCATTTTCTGAAACTAAAATTTAGATGAAAAGCGATAATATTGCAAACCTCCAATGAAGATTTACTTCAAGCTACGAGTCCAGCTGCTTTTTAGAAAAAACTGTTTCATTCCCAGTGTCAAGGAGAAGGTGTAATTGTGACGTCTCTGATTGGTTGAGCTTGCTGTTACCATGGAAATGTCGGCTACGATCACATGGTTCAGCGTTACTTTACGTTTACCACAGAGAAACCGCTGTTGTTTTTTTTTAGATGAGGACAACAAGGTTAAACGCAAAAAGAATCGGGCTGGAAGTCGTTGCTAAGGGATCATTTGCAATGGTTTATGGGATGCGTAGTTCTTTCACTCTTAATAATAACAATAATTATTATGTACACAGTCTTGTTCCTTCAACTTTTTTTCCATTTTCCAATATTGGTTTTGCTTGGAATCAAATGTTTTAGGGTCATGACTCATCTCGTAGCTCGGCAACTCTTTTTATAAGGATTTTCTGAAACATCAGTGGAGAATATGAATTTGAGTTTGACTTCTGGAACAAGAGCCGTTCCTAAAGTGGGCGGTAAAAGTTACATTCTACATCTAATGTGCCAATGTCATGACGAAGAGGAACCATAACTCATGACAATGATACGCTATGGCGTCTGATGGAATGTTATTGCTTCCTGACAGGGAGTGTTGGCTCAGGGGGACTCGTCCAGCTGTGAGAAAGACCCTTGTGGAAGGGACCTTATCGTCAAAATGTGTGTCCTAATGTGTATATGTGTCGACCCTGTGTGTGTCAAACACTGACAAATAGCAGAACTATCGATTATAAATCCTAAAGTCTACAATCTAACAGATAATCTCTGTCCCTGTAGCAGCAGCGGCAGCCGTCCTCGTCAGACTTTGCTCAACAGCGAGAGCGGCGCTGCAGAACAAACAGAGTGCATAAAGGGAGCCTGTGTGGTGCTAGGTCTCACACTAGAGTGAGGGACAGATGAGAGAGGGAAGACGAAGCGATGGAGAGAGAGAGAGAGAGAAGGAGATGGCAGGAAACAGACAGTAAAAAGTGAGATAATGAAGGACAGAAGGAGATCGTAGAGAGACGCACAGTGGGATGATGGAATGGAACTGGAGACTCACAGTCCAACTTGGGTTGTAATAGCTTTATGGATGGCCCTGACAGAACTGAGGCCATGTCGTAAAATATTTCCGCGGAGGGGAGAAATGCAAGAGCTCCACACAATGTGTGACTGTGGTCCACTGTGTGCTACTTTTCTCATGGGTCTCAACAATAGACCTTTATAGGGCTGCATGTCGGTGTGATTTCAGCACTGAGACGATCCATTCCAGACATGAGGTAAATTACTGCCACACATAAAGGTCAGGTAGTGTCACAGGCTGTCAATTAGAAAAGCCATAGGAGCAAGGCATGGGATTATTATGGTATTAATACCTATATTATGCAATGGTACTAAAATATATTAAAATGCTCAAGGTAAATCATTGTTTTTATGCAAAAGTCACATTTTCTTCCAAGCTACGACAGGAACCCATGCATGGATTTACTGTGGTATTATTACCTAATGAGAAGAAATAATAAATAGTAAATTACTTGAGCCAGAATTGATAAATAGTCATGGAAAGATGAAGTATAATTTGTGCCTCTGTGGTGTTAAAATGAAATATGCAAAGGTAGAAAAACTGGACGAAACACACATAAAATTAAGTAGGAAAGTTGCCTCCGCAGTAAATCACAAACATCACTGCAGTGATGGAAATTTCATAAATAGCCACATTCACCGTGAACTGACAGAAGTGTCAGGTGCCAGCGTCTGAAACAAAATGCTCCTAACCATCGCTGACAGGAAATCAGAGCTGAAGTCGGGCCAACACTAGCTAAAGATAGATCGTGCCCAAATGCCAGAGTGAGTTTTCCACAAATTTTCGATAGCTGATTTACTTTAATCAGATAATTGCCTTGCTTAATTTGACTTATACATCATCATCATAATCATATTTTCTTACCTAATTACTACTTGGGAGGAATTATAGTGGGCCAAACCATGACGCTCCCTCTCCGCCTTCAGCTGTTTTCCATGCAGAGCAAGTGGTGTGCAGATGCAGCGTGTGTGCCAGAGTGCTGCTGCTGGTACATAACCGCATGTGTGTTTCAGAAATCTTCACAATTTGGGGAATTAAAAAAGCTCTAGCCAGTGAAGCATTTTAAAAATGCTGTGCGTGCATGCACAAAATTGCTTGCAAATTACATGTATGTGCTTTATCTATGTGCACATGTGTGCTTTCACGTGTAAAAGTAGATTCTGCAAAACCCCAAAACTTTCACAAATTACACAGGAGATGGTGGCAGAGCCCTGGCCTCCATGTCCGCTACATAAATACTCATGTGACGGAAACGGCTGTCAGGCTCCATCTTGGACTGCAGCTCTGGTCAGTGCCAGGTTAAACCACCGCTGGACCGGACCCTGCCACTCCCTTGTTTTGCGCTCAGTTATTCCAGCATATGTGAGTATATGTGAACATGTGTGACGTGTGAAAGACGGAACAAAAACAAATAGAAAGTGGTTGTGTGTCGATAGGGAGAAAACAAGGACAAGAGAGAGATTTGTATTTGTTTACGTCCAATAGTGTGTGTGCACGTGAGGAAAAGAATGGAAGAGAGAAGTGCATGCATGTGTTTTTGTGTGCGCGAGTGTGCAAGGACATTTTACACTGCCCATTACCAGAAGCCACAGGATGTGCGTCTGTAGCAGACCACCTTGTACCCCATGACATCATCACTGCGCCCTCTTAAACTCCACAAACACACACACACACACACACACACACACACACACACAAACCAACATGCTGCTTTTCCCCTAACCTCATCAGGTGCCAAAGGAAGTGCGTTTGCCATGTGTTGAGCACATGTTGTTGAAAAAGAGGAGAACCTCAGTGTGTAGGATTATGGGGGATCTATAAGAATAAATAGAAAACAACATTCATAATTATATTTGATTGTGACGTAGAAGCCACTGTAGGTTCTCACACACGCGTGGGAGGAAAAGGGTGAGGGGACGGGGCCTTCTGTTGGTTGCAATCTGCCCTCTGACCACTAGATGCCACTAAATCCTGCACACTTACGGTATCACATGCATAATCAAAAACATATTTACTGTCTACATTACAAAGCTTTTCTTTCAAATGGAGACAGAAGGGATTTATTAAGCTAAGGTGAGCATATTTAAATGTAGTGACAGAGCTTGAACAGTTTGGTGATAATGCCGTGACAGGAGTCTGGCGTCCGACTGTCCCACAGTGGCCAAAAAAGAGAGAGCAAAGAGCAACAACCGAGCAATAAACAACAGATGGCAGCTCGCACTTCCAAGAACAGCAAAGACGTATTTATAGACAAAGCCTTTGGAACAGGCTGCGTCTACTGCAGTAACAATTAGGGCTTTTAAAAATCAATCCACCACCATCATGAATCAGATTCAAAGCCGCAATATGAAAGCAAACCATAATCTGTGTGTAAATACTGCAGAATGTGGTCAACAATAATAATCACGTCCAACAATAACACGGGTTTCGTTTTTTTATTAGTTGTGATGCAAGATTTGAAGATGTGGAAGTAGAAGTAGTATATTTGGTTAAATCAGGACAAGTCAGAGTCAGCTGTACCGCAGTTGGTTAATTAGACGCAGTTGAAAAAAGCCTGGACACTTTGAAGCCGCCGCCCACTGGACCACATGACGCAGGTGTTGACATCAAAGGCAACTTTTCAAGGAGATAGTGCGCAAGATAAAAGCTGATGCATCATTTCAGCTTCCTGTTCTGTCAAATGATTCATTCAATCTGTGGCACAATCTGACTGTGTGATTTCACAGTGTGGAGACGCATGATCTATGATCCAGCTTGAGCAACACAGGAAGTTGCGTCACCACACCGTTTCTGAGAGTCCACAAGCAAATGTCAGGAATGTGTCAGAAGTTTGAACAGGATTAGACTAAGAGTGAGTAAGTTGTAACGGGTCAGTGAACAGATGAGAATCTTCCGAGCGGGGCGGCTGATTAGTTGAAAATACCAATGATATTTGATTGTTTGGAAAACGTCTTTAAATGTCTTGTTATGTCCAACTACCAATCCAAAACCCAAAGATAACCAAACTGATTAATAGATAGGCCTAATCAGAATTTCTGATGATTGACTGATCAGTGAACAGTCACTTCAACCCTACATGTAAGTCATTCATTGGTTGGAAGATGTTTTATCATTTTACTGATGGAAATAGAAAGTAAAATCAGGTAAGAGAACCAACACAGAGTGTCATCCTTCATCTGTACATCCATCCATTATCTATTCTGCTTATCTTTTAAGGGTCTATAGGGGATTTAGCTGGAGCCAAACCCAGCTGACAATGGGCGAGAGGCGGAGTTGACCCTGGACAGGTCCCAGGCATATCGCAGAGCTGACAACACACAAACAACCAACTCGGGACAAATGAAAGACTCCATGCCTGTGGCCTGTGGGAGGAAGCTCGAGTACCTGGAGAAAACCCACACAGACATGGGGAGAACATGCAAACTCAAAACAGAAAGATGAGATTAACCCAAGTAACCTTCTTGCTGTGAGGCGACAGTGCAAATCACTGCACCATTATTAAAGAAAGACAGAAAGAAAGAAAGAAAGAAAGAAAGACCAGTGCTGTTGAACTTTCTGACCTCTGTGGCTTCTCCGGCTTCATTTCCAATCATCGTTTCTTATCTCCAAACAGACGCCACCACAACAACAGCTTCTGGGAAATCTCTCTTTCTCACCCTGCTGCCTCTTTCAATAACAACTTTATAATTAGAGCAGAAATACGATAGCATTGAGGGTTTTAAAACGATCGCCTCTTAAGCTGCCATAAATCTGACTGGTTATGAAACAGACACTTCATTAATCTAATAAACATGCAAATGAGCAGATTCCTCCATGCTGACAGATGCACCGTAAGCTTCTGAGAAACGGCCACGTTTTTTTTCTCCGTTCCGTCTCTAGCAACAAAACCCAAACCACAAGCTCTCAAGGAGAAGCAATAAAGAAATATACACCTATTAAAGGTCATTAGGAGGCTAATTTTCTTCATAAAAGAGGGTTTCCTTACAGGACGAGCAGAGTGCCAAGTGTATTCCTTCTCTGTTTCTGTCATCAGGGGCACGGAGACGGCATGTGGGAGGGTTGAAAGGACGGATTTGGCCTCTCTCCTGCTGTGTTAGGGCAAGGTCACATAGTACATCACATCTTGGTTAGAGGCAGCACACTGAAACCCTGTGCTGCGCTCAGCCTCCCAGCAGCCACCCTGCGGAGACACACACACACACACCACTTCTATCTCTCTCTCACACACACACGCACACACACAGCCATTCTACACATGCATGCAAGTGAGCGGCAAACAAACACGGCATCCACACGCCAACGCTGTTGACTCATGCTAATGCCGGCCAGTGGAGCTGAGCGGCGTGGAGGTGAGGGAAACTCTCTCACCCTTGACTGGCCCCTCGGAAACGTGGGCACGGCTTCAAACTCTCAAACACTGGCTCAATACAGTGAGAGCAATAAGTAGCTTTCATTCATAAACACCGTCTGACGCTCGGCTCATTGTCATTTGAAGGCAGCCGGGATCATTAGCTTCCAATTGTGGTCAGGACTTTGAATGGTGACAAGGAGTTTTAATATTTTTTTTTTCATAAACGAAGGTGAAAAATGAAAATCAGCAAAAACTGAGACGATATGCAAAGTAAAAAGCAGAGTGGCAAAATGTACAGTAAGGCCAATCCCTTAAATTCAATCAGGCGGCACCAGATTTCTCACACTCATAGTTCCCTAAATGTACCAGATTTTTTATTTATTCAACAAGATCCAGACATTTTTTTTCTGGGAAAACAATGAAAATGTTGAACAATGCCCTGTCTTGGCTGAGGGGGGGTAAAGGGTGTATTCTTGCATACAGACTAACTGCCAGGGGTGAAAACTTGGTGTATATAACTCTCCTGTATCTACACCCAGTTTTACTCATTGGTATATGAGGACTGGACCGAAGTCATATTTCAACCTCCGTGCGTTGCTGACATCTTAGAGACGTCAGCACGGAACCACACAAGATCTCCGCTCACACATTGGTCCGAATGCATTTGTGCTCAGTCATCGTGGTAATTTTCTGTCCATATGCTGCTGCTCACAGTTCACAGACGCAGACAGTCTGCACTGGCCTATAATCAATGTGTCATGTTGGAGATTCGATGTGGACACATGCTCTTAGTTGCATCTTAAAATATACAACCCGGAATCTATCCACCACCTTAAGGCTCCTGTCTGGGAGAAGACATTGTCAGAGGGATTGAAAGAAGAAGACAAAGAGAACAAGAAAGAGGAGAGATAAAGGGAGACATCTGGTTGACGACAAGCAAGTGCCGAACAGGACGCTTTATTTTTCCACCTGTTTCCCCGACAGCACTTAATATTCCAAAGAACAGATGTCAACCAGAACACACAAACTCCTAGAAAGCCCAGTTTGAGTGGTGTGGCTTTTCCATCTCTGCGGAGAACAACCCACATGGGCCCAGTTTCTGCTGCTGCTTCAGCCCCTTTATTTAGACCAACCACACAGGGATCCTTTACTCTTATAAATAGAGGCAGAGCAGCTTTTACACCACAGTCCATCTGAGCATATGTGACTCACACACACATGTGACTGAGCAATGTGTGCATTAATGAATGAAAGAGCGCGTTGATGCATGTTGGAGGTTTGGGAAGAATCAGAGTGACTGATCATTTTGAGTTACTTGAGTATTTTCCATAATTAGTTAGTTCCCTACACTCTTCTGTCAAAGGGCAGTACTGTAGGATTCTACTTACACAACCTGTAACCATCTTTTGAATGATGATAAACTGTTATACATAAATAGATGAATAGAAAAGTGTAAATTAAGAAGTGAAATGCAGCTTACAGTAGTCTACACATAATATTATACACATAATAAGCCAGGACCCTCAGTGACTAAAATTATACAAGATACAAAGGTGGGCCTACATTTTGCTGATCCGATTTACAGTATGTTCTTTTGCATAAATCAATTTTTTGCTATTTTTGAATATTTGAAATAATATTTGAAACATAACTTGACTTAACAGGGGCAGAATACTAGGAAACGTGGTTGAAGGAAGCAGTATCGGTCAGTAAAGGAGCGCATCAAATATTTATATGGGTCCGGATCAGGGGGGCGGATCAAGGCATTTCTTTACACTTTCTCTAACATTGGAAAATATTCAATGTTTTTCAAAAAATTATTGCAGTTCACTGGTTTTTTTTTCTTCGCTGGATTCCTTTATTAAACGACACCAACAGGTAACGCCAGAAATATAATTCACACAGTCACATAACAACACCAGAAAAACGAACAAATGTACTTGTTCCCCTATATTTTATATGAATGTTTTGTTTGCTAACTACACGCTGAGGTGGTGCTGTCTGTGAGCACAGTCAGCAGCTAAGCGCGGCCTTGAAGATGGAGCTTGTCTTTAATTTGGCCGTGTGGGCTATAGGCTACACTAGCTGGTGGTCAGCGGTTCGCTTCAGGCCTCCAAGAACAGCTCATTAGAACAGAGCGGCTAATTATAGACAAACCAACACTGAGCTACAAACTACAGACCCACAGTCCGACCTGTTGTGAAACACACGAGACACAGAGCGAGAAAATTTGTCCAATTGCGTAAAAGGAAGACGGACGGTTTCTAGTTTGGGGTCCAGCTCCAAATTAAGAGACTTTGTTTAATTTTTGTTCCTGGAGAGACAGTAAAGAACAGGCACGAGTTAAAAACGGACAGAGGAAAGTGAAGATAAACAGCCGGATGATGGAAGCGGTAGTAATGTTCGCTGATAATCCCCGACGGCTGCGATCTCTTTGTCACAACATCTTTTATCCCTTTCTTTTCAATTTCCATCTACTGTTTATAGTCTTTTCTTCCCTGAAGCAAATTCCATGAACAGACGTGAAGACGTTTCATTTTTCTCTCTCTCAGACAGTGAAACAGGCACCTTGGCCGATAATCAGTTCTACAAGCACAGCAGCCCCAAGACACACAAATATAAGACTGTGAACTCGTGAAAGAACGAACACTTAAGAGTCAGCACATTAAACACACACACACACACACACACACACATGGATAAAATGTGCATAAACAGTAACACGTATACACAAATGGGTGGAGATGATACAGGAGAGCTCAGAGAGACAGCGGTTTTCAAATCCTGTGGTCGGGTGGGTAATGGAACTGCATGTAGTGATTAGAGACACAAACGTCCCAGATGGAAGTTCCACGCTGACAACGCACCCAGTGGCACAATTGTGTGTGTGTGTGGGTGTGTGTGTGTGTGTGTACAGTGTGTGTGTCTGTGTCATACATGTCCACTCCAGAGCAGAGGACAACTCGGAGGCCGCATCTGCTCGCCAAGTGTTTGCCGCCCAGGAAAGAATTTACGTGGAAGTTTCTCGCACAGACGTCCCGGAGAGGAAAGAGAAGGGGGGGTGGAGAGAGAGAGAGAGAGGAGATACATGGCACGAGGACGAGTAGAGAGAGACAGCGGCAAAGGGGGGAAATGGAAAAAGAGGAGGAAAGATGGAGAGCGAAAAGGAAGGCTGGATAAACAGTGGAAGAAAAGCAGAGTAATCCTCGGAGTGAGAACTTGTGGGGAAGTAGGAGAGCAACCTCCTGCAGTGATGGATGGATTTGCAGGGCAGGCAGGTCCAACTGGCTGGGATTCAGACCCGTCCAGACTGGTGCAGTGGAGAGGTGGTTCTGGGCCGGGCCAGTGGAAACGCTTCACAACCAGGATCTGGGCCAGTGAACCAGGCCTGGCCACTGATGGCTTTTCAAGAGGTGCAGCAACACCGTGTGTAAGGAGCAGCACTAAATTCTTGGGTTACTCACGTCAAGCGGGGTTTAACCAACATCCCGACATGACCTTTGACCTCCTGTTAAACTTCTGAAGCGTTACTAGTTTAGCAGATTACATTCCTGAACTGCTCTGGATGCTAGAGGTGAACCTTTGACTCACTTTCTTTTTCAGTAGAAATCACAAACACAATGTAATTAACACCTCTACCCACTGCTCTGGGCTGCTCCGCTGAGAATGAGGGCCGCAGCCTCAGCGTTGACCAAACAGGAAAAAGAACAAACTTCTTGGAAGCTGCATGTTTTCGTGTCTTTGTATATAAAAAAAAAAAGAAACACACTTTGGACTGTGTCGCTCACTCGCGCTGTCTCTTGACAACATCTGGAAAATGCGGTTTCTCCTGCAGACCGGAACACTTGTACAGGGTCAGGGCTGCAGCAGCTCACCACTACAGTACAGTAACGCTCCCTCGGCTGCGGCTTCAGCAGCTGAGGCGTCTGTTGTTTGCAGGGTAAACACGAAAGAAGACAGGGGGGGGGGGGGAGATCTCGATATTGAGTTCATAAGTGTGACAGGTGATGGCAGCATGTGGATTTTCGCACCGGCCCTCACTTTTTTCCCTCGAGTTTTGGGCGTGTACGACGTTCTCTCAGTAGTTTGCACTCCTGTCTTCCCATAAGAGGCAGGTGTTGAGAGGAAAGAGGGAGACGGAGAGAGAAAAAGAGAGAGAGAGAGAGAGAGAGAGACAGAGAAGTGGTGGGAGACAACGGCGGGTCTCAGGGACGGGGAGCACATTTTGAGACGGAGGTGCGAGATCTGGCCCAGGTGAGGTTTTGCTTTCCACGGGGGACGACCACATTCCGACTGAGACCGTCCACCCTCTCTCCTCTTTGCCATCAATGCATTAATCTGTCTCAGCGCAGCCAAGCTCGGGAGCAATAAATAGTTTTATTCTCTGCAGGGCGGTTTCGGTGGTGTTCCTTCCAACTGCTGCACACAGGGGCAGGGAGGGTCACTGATCATGATGGGATTAAGTTAGAGAACAACTGCTGTGCAAGATGCTGTAGGGATCTAATACAAGTTGTGAGTTGCTTCATATCTATTAATCTCTCTATATATATAAAGTGAAAGAGTGAGATCATGGGTGGAACACAATGTGGAAACACTGGCAGCAGAGCACACGGCTCCGCATCCAGCAATGTCACCGTTAAAAATATTGAGCTGTCTCTGGTGTCAGCAGACGATAAAGTGATAATAATAACTTGAAGTCAGCTTTATCTCCCCTCAAGGGTGTGGAAGCCTGTGGTGATCATTTTAAAGTGTATACCAGTCGACTCCGGGCTTTCATCTAACTTACTGAGTTATGGCTCTCTGAGTGACGGGCAGAAATTACATAAGCGTTTGTTTGGCTGGGAGCTGAGAGGTGTTACTTGACATCTCTCTGTAGCGTTCCTCTCCGTCTAGCTCGGCCCTTCGGATGCCGGGTCTGTTTCAAAAGCTGAAGTCTAGAGCAGAGTGCACCTTTTAAATTAAACTGCGGAAAAAAGTTTCCTATGTATTTAAAGTTATTTCTTGCAAAACGGCAGCGTATTACCGATGGAACAATTAGGATTGTTCATGTAAGCTAAGCAGCGGAGGAAAGAGAGTGTGTGTGTTCGTTTCCAAGTCTTCCAGTGCTCCTGCCTTCATGGAAACATTGCTTTATCATTATGTAATGGTCTTTCCTTAATCTAATCCCCATTTGGTTTCATCTGGGACCAACTAGGATCTCTTAAAAGGCGTCTTAACGGTGCATACATGTGTGCACTTGCACCCAAATTAAATGAAAGTGAAATCAAACAAATTCATGTAGCCCATAAGCTTTCATGTTCAGAGCCAACAGGCCGGTGCAGAGCTAATGAGAGACCAGTGTAATAATAATAAAGGTTGACGGCTTCAGAAAGTGATGATCTGTGTTTTGGTATCGTTTTCTAAAAAAAGGGGAACTTCTGACAAACCACACACCTGACTCGGCCCTCGGGTTTCACTCGTGGTGTCTGGCACAAAATAACATTTAACATCTGTTTGGATTACGTGTGCATGTAAGGAAGTGATTTCTGCCGCTGACAAGTAGATAAGAGGGCTGATAACCAATGGATTAAAACAGCAGAGCAATGAAAACAGGATGCTTAGTTCACCACCATCACTAGAGATGCACAGAGAGTAAAAGGCAATATTTTAAACGTTATGACCTGAGGAAAGGCACGTAGCGTTTGTAAAATGCCAAAAGCGAATCAGTCGAAGGTGAGGCTGTATTTCACTTGAAAGGATTCCGACATCAAGACGTGAAGCAAAAAACTATTCTGTAAAGAGAGGACCACGTCAAACCTAACGAAGCACCAGGCAATCCGCGCTCAGCTGCTTGGGTGACCCCATGCTGACAGCGTGGGTGTCCTTGGATCCAGGGCTGGGGAGACAACTGATCAAGAGTTTGAAGCTGGAGTATTTTGCCACTGAAATTGTTATTTAGTGATAAATGATTGTAGTTGCCTTAGCTTTTATGCTTTTTAAAACAGTTCTACAACCGTTTAGGCACCAGTCCCACTTCAAAAGGATTGATTTAGAAACCAGTATCTGACTAAACCCATACGTCCCCCGTAGATTTCAGATCAAGAAAACTGCATTTCTCTTTTGACTCAGCTCAACCCAGAGCAGGCGCGTACAACTTAAAAGTGCAGAGCAATACGATTCCCCAAACCAGCACATCGTGGTTTTAACAACATGGGCTGGGCACTGCTGGTCTATCTGCCTCGCTGTATATTTAAAGCTGCTATTTTAAAAACACTATATACTTTTTTCATTGCCATGAAATGAGGCTAGCAGACAGACCTGTGGTGAACGCACTCAGATTAAAGATAGGCAGAGTTCCCTTGAACAAGGTATGTCGCCGACCACCGGGCAACATGTTTCCTTTTAACAAGTCCCATAACAACCAATTACTTGGCCTCAGGCTGTGTGTTTGTTCCTGAGCTGCGAAAGGGGAAGAAAGAAAAAAGAGGGACAAAATCCAGTTGTAGAATTCAATTGGAAAAAAATTGCCCGACTTCGGTGACCGCACAAACCTGCCGACTGACGACAAGTGTATATGTGGCCGCTTGAATGGAAACAGGCGCTCGACATGTTGGGTGTTCGGCGGCAATAAACAGAGGAATGTGGAGCACCTTCAACACTCGCCAAAGTAAACAAAGAAACTTCCCAAATAAGCTGAACACACCAGGGAACGGAGATACGAGGAAGGGTTGAACCGATCCAAAAATCAACAGCGCACGCAGCACACTGGATTTATTCTGCTTCCAGGAAAATACCTGGATTCAGATTAGAGGTCCTGTCCCTCCCTATGAGCGGAGAGGAGCTGATTAAAGCACAACTTTTTAGTTTACATGTCATAAGCAAATACCTCATTTTCTCACAGGACCTCTATTTATCCTGGCGCTGATCTTTTTAAATTATGGGATATAGGTCTCACAAGCATTAGCCAAGGTACCACCCAGTGGCTGCGGGCCCTGAGCCACCCACCCATTTATGCACCACCACAGGCGATGACATAAAAGCCACCGCGACCAGCCGTCATCAGTGTCTTGGCAACCGCTTAGAAACAGCACACAGTTCCTAAAACCATCCCCCCTTCTGAGCCGGTGTAAAAT
This sequence comes from Limanda limanda, assembly GCF_963576545.1. Classification (NCBI taxonomy): domain Eukaryota; kingdom Metazoa; phylum Chordata; class Actinopteri; order Pleuronectiformes; family Pleuronectidae; genus Limanda; species Limanda limanda. Next base: position 9,807,062 of record NC_083653.1, on the reverse strand, counting down.
GTGTATGATGTTGACAACAGGAAGGACAAAAGGCTGAAATAAATACACCGCTTCACATTAGGTTAGTCGGTTATACAAGTTTTGAAGGGATAATTGGCCATTTTGGGAAATACACTTTATCGCTTTCTTGCCAAATGTTGATAAAATATGTAGCACGCTCGCGTCTTGGTATTAAATGAACGGTTTGACATTTACAGAAACGTGCCTTTTGTAGAGATAAAGAAGAAAACTGGGATCCTGTTCAGACCCAGTATCATCATCCATCCTGAGCACCCAAATTCATCCTCAATGCGTTTTGAGATCCAATCCGTCCGGCCTCATGTGTCCCAGTGGTCTCAGAAAAAATATGTCTTCATAGCGGATCTCCACGTGTCTCATTGATTCATTCAATGAGTCTTATTGATCCCCCCCAACTTCGCTCGTTTCCCTTGCTGATGCCGAACACACACAGCGTCAGACGCATCTGCAAACTGGCTTAAAACAACATCATTTGATCTCCGTGAACACAAATGACCCAAGTGTTTATCTGCATGTAAAGCAGGGACGTGAGATAAGCTCACAAGCGACTACAACAGACGCATGTTAATGCCTGATGGGAACAGGCGAGTTTAGAGCTGTCCACTTGTGAGGGGATCTCTCAGGACGGATGTGAATATCTGGTGTGAACGAGGCTGGATTTGCATCCCATATCTTCTGGTTAAATATACAGCTTGTAGACAAGTAGCTTAGCAAAAAAGAGTGAAAACAGGGGGTTTCCTGTTCCCTCGCTCCATCAAATGGTAACAAAGTCTGTCCTCCAGCTTGTGTAAAGCTCCGCATGTGAAAAAACACAAATTTGAACTGTTTGTGTGCAGCAGACAGTTTGCTTAGCTTATCAGAGCCTGGCTCTCTCCAGCACAAAAGAAAAATGCGAGTGAAAACATTATCCCACAAAGCTTGGATATAAACAGAATGTAAATGATTACATTTAGAAGCTGCTTCATAGAACTGAGGATATTATTTCACACATTGATGTAGCCACGCTGTTAAAATAAGCATTTTATCATGTTTTTATTTCAATGTGCAGCGACTCAACTAAATATGTCATTTAAAAGTGAATTATTGTGCATCTATCTGAACAGTCAACACACCAACAGGTTATTTTGCCACTATTTGTATTTTAGTCTTGTTTGGATCAGTCGTTTGTGGCAGTTCACACATCAGCTCATTCTCAAACCACCGCCCACTCATTTCTCTGGGTTTTCTCTTGGGTTAATAAGCATCATTGTTCAGTAATCCTTGTGTAGCAGTCACAGAGTACAGCAGGCGTGTGTCTGTGTTGTTTTTTTTCACATCTTTCTTTCTTTCTTTTTTCTGTGGTGAAAACAAATGCACTAATGGAGGATAATTACCCCGTGTTGTTTCAGCGTTTGCTCGTCTCTCTGGAGAGAGGGCAGCGGCAGCCTCTCAGGCAGGGAGACGCTAATTGGTAATGCTAATTGCATCTGTTATGTAATCATGGCGTGACATGAAGCCAATCTCTCAAATTATTCCATTTTGTAATAACCCCGGAAATAAGGAACGCAACAGATCATCATTTGTCACGACTAATGGAAAAAAAGAAAAATATATGCGAATCCATCTGCGTTCCGACTAAACTAGAAATATTCATTTGTGCTTTTGTTTTCTTCCGAATCCTCCAATTAAAAATCAAATCACCGTTTGTTTTTCTGTCTTTGGTTTCCCCCTCTTTTCTCCTTATTGACCCTCACACCTGATTAACAGGCTGGCACGCACGTTAGAAAGCAGGTAAACAAACGGAGCGTGGCCCGCCTGTGCTCGGCGGGGGGGGACGTCTGCTCATTTTACCAAAGCAGAGCCAATTACAAGCCGTCTGATTTGTTTTGGCGTTGAGGCTGCGGACGTGACGTCAGGTAGGAGTTGCTCTGGGGTTTGCCTCTGAGTTGTTCTGGTGCTTTCTGTGACACTTCCATGAAAACGAACACACTGCCGCTGGAGGGAGGAAAGTCCTCCTGCTAATGAGTTTTGTCAGCTCCAAGAGTTGGATTGACGTTAAAACCTATATTTTCTGCCTTTCATCCATAAACGTGAAATTATAGTGATGCGGCGGCCTTGAATTTTTAATAGAAATGTGTGTTTTTGCTTTGGTTCATCACCTGTTTAAACTTTACACAACTAACAACTACAAAATTGACAGTTTGACCATTCTTTCCTCAACGCCTGGGACCATAAAAAAAACTGAGTGGCAGCACTGGTTATGATTTTTATTTTATTCGACACTTAAAAACACGGGACTGTCACTTCCCTCAAAGACTCAGTGCCGCTAAATCTGTCAGCCTGAAGAACAAAATATGACCCGATGAAGTAAAGACCTTGTTTTTAATTTCCTCCGACAGGAAGCGGAGCCGCGACTCTGCTCCAGGAATCACACGTACACGTCCGGCTCGCTCAACAAAGCCCCTCTGCATAATGTGCAGTTTGTTTGTCCGTTTCCTCGCCGCAGCGTGCAGGTCTCAGCGGGCACGTTCCAAATATCTGTGTGAGCGCTCTCGTGCATTTTAATGACGTTTAGGCAATCGGGGGGGGCAGCAGGTCAGGCGTGAGGTCGGTGACACAGGTTGGGGGAATTGAGTTCCTCCAGTTCAGAGACACTGAGCAAATTCAAGGAACGAGAATAAGTGCCGGATTCCATCTGTGATTATTATTGTGATAAATAGAATTGTGTGTAGTGACACAAAACACAACATGGTCAAGTGTAATTATATCTCCATTAGTGGGTCCAGAAGTGTTGAGCAGTTTAAGCTCACAACTGTAACTGTTAATCTATATTTGTAATCAGCAGAGTGTGTGTTTGTGTCATCGTACAACATTAGTTAACTTAAGTGTTTGCACGAACATTGCAGATTTTCAAGCTGCTTTCTATCGTTACAATATCAATAGTATGTGAAGATGAATTGTTAATATCCCATCGTGTGGCCTGGACAAAGATGTCCCCTGTATCTGGTTTTCAGTGGCGCCAGAATCAAGTCATACCAGTCAAAAAGAACCGGTTAGCCCAACAACTAGAGGAGCATGGCAGAAGGTAATACTCATATATACTGTATAAGTGTATTTCCGGCCTAAGACATTCCGGGCTACTTATATGAGCTTGAATACGCAGCGAAGGAACAACAGCATATGGAGGAGGAGGAAGAGGACGCAAAAGTAAATACCACAGTCCTTTCTCTCTGTTTTTCTCTGTCATTTTGCACCATTTCCTTCCCGCCTCTCCACTACATGCATATATACTTAAGTTTTATTAGAAGGCCATCCTCCCAGCAGTGGATTAATCCTTAAACTCTCCCTTCCTCCATTACTTCTGTTCCCATTCTCTCTCCGTTCTTGTTTATATACATGTAAAAATGTTATTGCCGCACTGCTCACACTGGCCAAACTAAACTTCATTAGAATTAATTTGACAAAATGTGCGTTCAACCACTTCCTGTGGAGCTCTGCTGTAAACAGGACAGCGGCCGGAGGGAGGAGAAGGATCCTGAACCTCCTCCTGCGTGTACCTGTGTAATTCCTGAACACCGCCCTGCAGTTTACAGCTCGCACTCCTACCCGCCACTTTCTGGTGAATTTATGCGTGCGACTGTTCCGGGGTTACAGAGTTCTTTTCAGAAGCGGAGACTGACAGTTGCACAGGGTTCCTTCGGCGTTTATGATTTATGGTCAGGCAGAGCATGGACAAACACAGAGGAAGACCTGTCCTTTAAAAATCTATTCCGTCCATTCACATGTCGGAGAATTCAGCGCTCGGCGTTTGCTGACTAATCCTGAAAGGGTCCAGCTCAGCAAGTGGAAGATTTGAGAGAACAGAAACTTTTTCTACTTCTGTTAAAATATAAGTCATTATCCCATCGTGGCATTAAAACCCTGTGAAATCATGTCACTGCAGAGATATAAGGTGTGTGGTGCATGTGAATAGTGAGTAAAACCCAAACACAGGCTTCACAGCCTTTCAAACTCTGGTGAGATCCAGTCTTTACTTTCCTTTTATCTTATATAATATGTAATATACATTGAGTTTTAAGCAGGAATGGAGGCAGCTGCTTCGATATAAAGATTCCTGACTAATAACAGCTCATTCGTCAAATAAGCTCCACACTGGTGTTTATGAACAGTCAGGTTCCCCTAAATGTATATGTTTATATAAATTGAACTTAATCACATTTCAGTCAGAGATGTTCCAAGGCAAAAATCAGGAGGAATCACTGCCGCACAGTCTGGTGTGATTGTGCATTCACACACGCAGACACACACCTTTGCTACAAGAGAAACATCACTGAAAATGGAGGTATAGAATATATATGTGTGTGTGTGTGTGTGTCTGTGTGTGAGTCAGTGAACACACAGCGGTGGGCAGACTGTAAATCCAGTTCTAAAGGTCTACACGCCGTTTTAGTCGCTGCAGCTATACGTTGAGTGACACCCTCAAACACCAAAACCCGCGGCAGGCCCAAAAACAAAAAAGGCTCTGTTCCCTGTACGCCGTGTGTGACCGAGAGAAGCACACACACACACACACACACTTAAGACACACTTGCACAAAATCAACCTAGTATTCTCTTCCATGTAGACTCCCACATTCACTCACCCCACCAGGAATCCTCACCTTCATCTTGGCACGGTGCAGCCAAAAGTAACACAAGTCAGCTGAAGGTAAATAAATCAACTAATCACTGGTTGCTCATAAGAAGCAGCTTGGCCGTCCGTCACACATACTACGTACAGTGTGCATGAGGAGGAGGAGGTGCACTGATGCTGAATTCCCTCTTTATTTCCTCATGTATTCCTGTTTTTTGGGGGAAAGCAAACCTCCTGTAAGCAAACGTTTGTCAGAGTTTGCATTTCAGTCATTTTCCTTAAATATCAGGAGAATATCCGGAATTCGGTGCATGTCTGGAAAAACCCCGGGCACACAAAGTTCTCTTGCAAAAAATAACTTTCTTCCACCATCTCTTTCATGGCACCATGGAGGCAATTTTTGACACCACAGCACCAGAGGATTGGGCCCAGCCAGCTCTCCACCTTCCTCCCAGGTTTCTCTCTCCTCTCTCCCTCCAGTATAAAGACCACATGTGTGTTCAGAACGAAGACAACTAGAAGACCATCTGAAGCCCACTCCTCTGCTTTCTCCATCTCCCCCGACCGACATCCAGACTTCACCGTCCCTTGACTATAAAGCTCAGGAACCAGAATACGACCCAAATATAAGTTAACTTTAACCGTTGCTTGTAACCTCATATTGCCACTTCAATGGTCTCCCTACTCTGAGTCAAAAAACAAAAAAACACAAAGGCTTTTCTCCTCCAGCATCGTAACGAGCGGAGAAGATTACTCATGCAGAACCCAGTGGAGGTTCTACACTGTAGTTGTGTCACTGTTACATAATGAGCACCCCCTCCTCTCGCGCCTGAAGTCGGCGGAGTACAGAGGAGTCAGTGTTTGACAGGACTCGGGCCCCCGGGGGGTCTCACGTCACGCAGGTGGGCCCAGACACTCATTCATCTCCTCACAGAGGAATCACTCGCCCTCATGGTCCCCACATGGCTGACTGCTCATGGCGTTTACTCAGAGCTACGCACCAGCTCTGTGTGTCATGGCACCCAGACCCTCCTCCATCCTGTGTGATAAAGTCTCTAAGATCCAGCTGATAACTGTGACTGTCGTGTGCAGGTTGCAGAGCACTTCTCAGAATCCAGATTCCCAGTACGGCCCATCCGATCTGCCTGTTTGTGCATTAGCTCTGTGCAATCACTCTAAAACAGAACGAGCATCGACTGCTGCAATTTCTAAATCACATTAGGCTGCAGAGTTCCATCAGAGCGAATGTGTGCAGTGGATATAGAGTCTGCCCCCGAAAATCAAATTGTGTTTCAGAAGGAAAGTATCTCTACTCTCCTTGATACCCAAATGGAATGATGAATAATGAATTTCCACGCACTGTAAAAACTTTCTGTGTTGCTGTTTCGCAACAGTGCACCAAATTATAATGATTTCTTTCTTATTGTGTAGCGTTGGCGTGCAGGTATGTGAACAAGTGTAAGAGTGTGTCTCTGTAAGTGTGTGTGTGTGTCCACAGGAAACCAATCTGACCCAGGGGATTAGTGGCTGACTTGGTGAGTGACTCTCATGCTGTTCCAGATGTTTATCACGTCATAAAGGCCTCCAGCCCTCAGTAGAATTAGGTAGGAACACAAACCTCTGTTCAACACACACGTTTTTGCTGCTGGTAACAGATTTTTTAACACACACACCACACGCATGAACACACACTTCCTTTTCCTGACCCTGGATACATCTCATCCCCCCGCAAGTCGACACAGACACCCAGGCAGATAGAGCCACTCCACTTTCTCCTTGTAATCACACAGTGGGTTGATGACAGTCATCCAGCAGCTCTATCTGAAGAGAAGACACTTTCAAGTCTTCCCGTCGGGACATCTGAGTTTAAACTGGAAACCTCCCACTATCTCATTTACACAAAGAGACACACGCGTGGCTGTGTCTGCGTCCCGCCTGGAGGACACCGGTGCCATCCGTGCGTAAAGAGCGCACCGGCCGAGGTGTCAGTCCCCAGTCTTTTACAGTTATTACGGTCTGGCTGTTACCATAACAGTAATCTCTGAATCATGCTCCGACAAGTCAGAGCCGAGATTCAAAGCGTTGCAGAGGAGCTCGCATTCCTCAGGGTTCTGGTCAGAAATGCATTTTTTTTGAAAACTTTGGGATAAATCTATAGAGTTTAAATGAGAGGTCTGCGAGTGCAGATGGGATTACGCATGCTCCACAAGTCCAGGTGGAGGTGGGGGGGTTGTGAATGGTGTGAAGACAAGAGGAGAACTCATAAAAACAAACCCCGGTGCACAGGAGGTGAAAGTCTGATTCATTCTCTAACTTCCCAGCAGCAAAGAGAGGGGGAATCGGACTGGTGACGCGTCTCGGAGCTGGAGGAAGGAAGAAAAAAAAAAAGTTCTTACCGAGATACTGTCGGATGTCCAGCAGGACTTTCGGGGGTCCTCCGTTCAGCTGGTAGAAGAGGGAGGCGAAACAGAAGAGGAAGAGCGTAGCCATGCAGAAACCATAGCCTCGCAGGGAGAAGCGCAGCGGGAGAAGAGCGGAGAGGGCGCTGTGCTTTCGGTGGTTCCGTTCTCGGACGTGGTTGGGAGTCGGGCTGCTGCTGCTGCTGTGAAGGGGACTGACGCTGAAAGTCTTCATCATCTCCTCCTCACAAAGCGCCAAGGAGAGTCTTCATCATCTCCTCCTCACCAAGAGCCGAGGAAAGTCTCCCATCCGCCCGGGGGAAGCGTGACTTGTCGCCTGGAGATCATCGGAGGTCGGACGGTGAGTTGTTCTGGAACCCAGCTCTCTGTGGCTCTCCTCCTCCTCCTCCTCCTCCTCCTGCTGCTGCTCCTCCGCCTCCTCCTCCTCAGCCACGGAGCTTGTTGTGTTGAGCGTTCAGCCTCCTGCTCGGTGCCTCTCGTTGGATGACTGCTGCTTCCTTCCGTCCTCCGGGCAGAGTTAAGGATCCATCCTTCTGCTCCGGCTCTTTCTCTTTTGGGAGGTGGGGAAGGTGTCAGATTACTGAACGTGGAAAGAGGCAAAACTTCCACCTCATGCAAAGGAGGACTTGTGTCCGGGGTGCGTGTGCGTAAAACAGCGCCTCCCGGTGTCCAGGAACAGACGGTGCATGCAGCCTGTGGTCATCCATTGAAACGAGCCTCAACACAGAGTCAGGCTGGAGCTCTGTGGCATTTAAAGTTCCAATTTCCACAGGAGTGAAGCCTTCTCATTTGCCCAAACTCTGACAGTTTGATGACAGTGTGAGTCTAATATGGTTTATTTATAATTTGCAAACAAAACCTAAGACGCCGACAGACACATGGTGGAACAAGTTGTATCATCGACCACTTGGGGAAAGGTTTGTAGATCTGCTGTGTGCTGAAAAGAAGCCGAAGTGCGATGAGTGTTTGGACTTCAATTCTTTTGTTTTGTGTGTGACATCCTTTGCCTTTAATCCAGGGGTTTTCAACCGGGGGTCCGCGGCCCCCTGGTGGTCCGCGACGGCATTGCAGGGGGTCCGCAAAATTCGCTTTGATATTTCAACACATTTCCAGATTACTCTTGAATATCGTGAAAAATATCTAAAATAAGAAATATGTCTAAAATAATATAAAGGTGCTGGTGATCATGAGGTTGTAAGATTATCATTTGTGACATATTCTGCATTACTTTGCATCTTCCCTCTTCAGTTGTAGCCCCAGTTTATGTTGATTGTTATTGATCACCGTTACTTTAACGTTCTCTCAACATGTCAGCTACATGTCTGTACATTTAAGTCATGAATGTAATATATTGATGTACTTATGGTTCTGAAATGCAGTACAACTACAAACTGCATTTAGATTTTGTTTTCAATTTTTAAGCACTGAAAATCAACCGTTTTTGTTGTTTTTTCACAGATTTTTCTAGATTTGTTTGAGGTTTTTAAGTAGATATATCTAGATTTGTTTGAGGTTTTTAAATAAAACCAACATGGAAAACCCAATGTTAAAACTTCCTTCTATCCACGTGCATGCACGCACGCACACACACACACACACACACACACACACACACACACACACACACACACACACACACGTAGGCAAATCAGTGGGCCGCGGATTACTTTCTAGTCAGAATGGGGGTCCCTGGGACAAAACCAGTTGAAAACTCCTGCTTTAATCCTCAAAAAGAATGAAGGGAAATACAATTCTGAAACCTCAGAGAGAGTCACACAGGAGGGATCCCTCTTCCAGGACGGAAGTTCAACAGATGCCCGAGATGGTATTTACAACAGTCATGAGAAAACACAGCGTCTAACACTAATGAAGAGGTGTATCAATGTTTCAAGTGTTTATACAAAAGGTCTGACGGAGATCAAGAGAGCAGACAGGACGGTTTTAATGACGGAGGTGTTGCCAGTAAAGTGGTTATTCATTTAACATCGTTCATTTCACACACGTCACACATGCAAACACACACTACCGAGTTCACCGATGAACACATTCCATAGAATCTTTGGTTCACTTTCACTCATTTATTCCGTGTCCTACTCACATTCTGTCTGGTGGGTTGGCCTCAGCAGAGGGTGTCTCGTTATTTAAAGGTCGAAAACAACTGATGACCCTGAGGCACACATACTGTACATCCCTGATATCTGCTGGTGGTCAGAAACTTACCATCAGTACAGTGTTGAGGGATAACAGGTCTGGAGGCAGCAAATTCATGTGGACAAAAACTCCAAGGTCTCCAAGAGTTGAGATCACTTTTTGAGGCCTCTCCCTTAGTTTCAGGGTTTGAATAGGAATAAGTATTTGGGTTGGGCACTAACTTGTGATGCTTAAGGGTAAGGGTCTGTCAATGAGTTGCCACGTGTGTGTTTAACTGTCTCTTTCCCCTGGGGGCCGGCTGTTAGGAAACTGAGTCATATATCTTTCCTAAGCACGGCCACAACCCACCATTAGACGACACCTGCACTTAAGAGGCGAAAAGAAGCCGTTGAGCTCAGCTGGCGCACTTTCACCGGGGACAGCTACAGTTGTTGAGGCATCGACTGCGGCTGTAAAGAACCGTTTGGCTTCCAAGACCAGATGTAATAAAGAAGACGGGCATCATTCAGTTGAGGGCCGCTATACCTTGGCTTTTCCACAGGTGCATGGATTGTAAATAGAACAGCACAGAACGCTGCATCATGCAAACAAGGCACAATAAGGCTGGATTCATTATAGGTTTATAGCCCGGAGCACGGGAGTCCTATAGATGTCAGTGAGGTCACCACAGTCTATCAGGTTTCATCTAATCAAAACACGTGGCCATGGGATTTAAACCCAATCATATCTGCTCGTATCCTTTTTATTGCACATCATCCATCAGTCCGGCTGGGAGGGAGGACAATTAAAACAGTAGCACCAACTCTGGACCTCAGAGGAGAAGTGGAGCGCCTGGAAGAAACTCACTCAAACTTCTCACAGACAGATGTTTAAAATGTTATAAGTCCAGATGTTTGATGCAGGTTTGAAGTTCCTCTGAATTTGTAAAGTCTCACCCAGGCTCAGTAAACAGTGTCTTCAATTCTGACAAAGCACTGGAACAAGGTCCATGTTCATGCAAATAGGTGTCAGCAGTTTGTATCTGTGCATGCTGCAGGGATATATACTGTGATTCTACCTCTTGTTGTGGGGTGAATTATCATACACTGACACAAATGCACTGTAAACATGCTTAAGTCTTTTAACCTTTTTATTTTAAATTGGATAAGCAATTATATCTGTTGTGGACAGAGTAGAGAGGTGGAGGCAAACTGCTCATTACTGCTGGGTAAAGCAAAATAAGTAAAGTACTAGCAGCTACTAGCCAATAGCAAAATTAGGACAGAGCATAGACTTCCTCCCACTCTCCAGAAATAAACTGTACATGTTGGCTGTCAATCATTAAGTTTTACCCTGAATTTATAGCATCAAATAACTAATCAAAAAGGAAACTTATTGGAAAATGAACATTTGGCAAACATTAGTGTGATAAAAACTACTTAAAATGACAGACGCCATCATTGAGAACATTTTATTTGACTTTTTAATTTGGTCCTTGTCCCATCCAGTAACATGGAAAAGGTAGGATTTATGACCCATACTGCAGCCAAGTATCCAAGTACAAACTTCTCAGATTCTGTATTTCATCAATTTGGGGTCTTTGCTCTGGCGAGCGCCTATTTGGAACGAATCAAAAAAAACCTTTAACATGTTTCCATTGACAACAGCTGCACTGCGACCAGAGCCAAAGAGCAACTGTCGGTGTTTCTCCAGAGAAAGTCTGTTTACTAAATGAGGAATTACATGCTAGACGCAACAAGGAAAAGTTGCTAAGCGCTGTGATCTCAGACGATTTTACACAGTCCAGCACAGTAAAAGAAGCATATTGGTTATAATTTTCCTTTTGACCAAACCCAAGAACATTTATATCGTCTGCAATTTATAGGAGCTAAGAATGAAATAATACCATGTTTGACAGACCAGTTAGAATCAAATCAAGTCTGGTATTATTGTTCTTTTTTTGTGTATAGATACTTTTTCATTTTTAATTATAAACTATATAATTTAGATTTTATTAACAGGCCAGTTATAGTTTACCACAATGACCATAAGAGGCAGGAGGCCAGAAATCTCTCCATTTCTATTTCTTTGCATGTTCTTATTTTTATTATCTCTTTAGTGACTGCTGAATAACCTGTGTGTGTCTGTGAGAGAGAGTGTGTGTGTGTGCGTGCATTGCGATAAACTGGAGGAAAACAGCTTATGGCAAGAAACAGTTTTTATTATATTTAAGAATGACAAATAGTTATGGACATTACTTTTGTTGTTTCAATACACAAGCAAATCTGTATGGACAATCATTAGGCAGATGAAAACCAAATAAAATAATTTGTACACATATTTTACATTACATACTGCAGCTCCTCACTGGCTAAAGCAATATGCATTATGCAGGAAGGTATTGCTATTCATATAGTACAGCTAATTACAGTTGATGTGGCAAAAAGAGCAAAAAAATAAGTTATTAATTAAATATCAATTACATATACAGAATGTGCAACTTCTACTAAGCATTTCATATATGTAATCAAGAATTTTTATTTTTATAAGACTGCAAAAACAAACTGGAAGTAAGTCACTGGAACTGGTTAACTCGTGAATGGTTATTCAAACTTGGCATCGGGAACTCAACACTAAATTAAAAATACCAGCGTTACCCACTGAAACCCTTTTATAATACCTGACAACGAATGTCCATTAAATGAAGCCAATTTCACCTATAAAAACAGCTAGATTTACCCTCTAAAGTGCATTTACAGTGTCAGTATTTTCATTCATTACAAAACACTTGTTTTTTGTTTTTTTAATGGTGACCCCCCCCCCCCCACACTTTCCCAGAGCACCACTTTGATTGAAGAAGAAGAAAAAGGCATCAAACATCTATCTATCAAGTGCCCACTGCAAAAAAAACAACATTAACAATAACACTTGGTCAATTTCTTTTTTAAAATATGAAATCCGTGGAATAACCAGTTCAGTTTCTGGTTGTGAAAGATCGAACTTCACTGGGAGGGGAAAAAAACTACACAAAGAAAGATTATTTGTTAGATCAATTGTGTGCAAATGAAAGAGATTCTGGTTGTTTTCAGTTTTTAGATTTTTGGCCCAAAGTAGTTGTTTCTGCAACAGACCGACCTGACTCAGTGTTTCCCTGTACAGTCTGTGTTTCCCTGATTCCTCAAGACCATAGAGTGTGAAACCGTGTGCAGACCTCGGAGGTCACCTGATACGACTGCTCCCACCTTCCACCCGCAGCTCCCAATGAAGAGTTTCCCACTGGCAACAATTACAGCTACAGTATAATGTGTTAAAAAAAGAAAAAGTCCCAAAACAGCTTATTATCCAGCTGTGAAGCTAATTTTTCATGTGTAGAGAGTCTGTAAAAATTCCCCAAATCCAGTTATCAGCTGGAACATTTTGACTCTCTCCTCCCTCCCCGTGAACATGTGCTCGAGCAGTGAGGACTTTTGTCGCGTCCTCCCCGAAAGTTTTGTGATTCATCGTCTGAGCTTCGCGATTTATCTGGCGTGCGTTGACAAAATCCGCGCCTCGTTTACTCCTCAGACTCGGACACATTCAGCGCAGTTCAGTCTCGGTCAAAGTAACGTCAACTCTACTGTATGTTCCATATCTTCCAGGCATTCGTTCATATTGCTAAGGCAACTTAAAAAACATCCACGGATACGCAGGGGTAGTATTTGTTGATTGCGGAGAAAAACCCGGGGCGAGAAACACAGCTTTCTGTTTGTGCTCGTGTTCAAACTGGAGGTGCACCCGAGATATGCAGGAAAACGTGGATATAATGTGAAAGAGAAGGGTGCTGTTTCAGCTTAGAAATGACTGAGAGCTGCAACGTTCAAAAGGCAAACACAAATGTTCTTTTAACATAGAAATCGTTTTTTTAAATGAAGATATTCATCGCTATAATACAGAGACATAATACAAAATAGGCCATCTCAAAACCACCTCTTCCTCCTTTGTTTGTCTTCAGTGGATTAGAAGTCCAGGGTGAGTTCTGGCGTCGTCTTTAGGAAACCCCTTCGGATAATGCTGCTTTGCCACGAGAAGAGTTGAAAATGAAGCACTTATGAAATAGGCAGGAGCTAAACCGTCTCTCTGTATTTAGAAAAAAAGGAAAGAAATCATCCATCCTACAAAAGAGTGTGCTATCCTCCTTAAAGGCAGATCCAAGTCTTTTATTTTAAGACTTTGAGGGCGTCTGCAGAGTGGAAGCCATCCCACAGTCTACAGTCTAATCTTCAAAAAGGCCTCTGATAGCTTGTCTGAGCTGTTGAGGGAAAATTCCTCAGTGGCGTAAACATTTCAAAAGTTAAGAGTGATGGGGACAAAAATCATCAGAGAGCACGACGGCCCACTTTGAGTCTTCAGACAGGAGACAGGAAGTCCTGTAGTCGCCTGGGTGTTTAGTTCAGTCCCGAGGCCAATTTGCCTTCAGCCGCCATCTTTAAATGAGGCGGTACTGACCAGTGAGTCGACACCTGTTATCCAACCCGGACTCCGCCCACGTGGTTAGGACTTCACCTCTCTGGGCACGCCGACCGATCTCGCCTCGCTGACCAGCCGGCGGACGTGTCTCTGGTCCCGGACGCCAGCCTCCCACACGCCGCTCTCCGTTAACGAGGCCACGCGACCCAGCGAGTCGATTCCCGCCGCCGCCAGGGAGGCGGCGTACATGGGCAGGCCGATGGAGACGAGCCAATCGGGGACTGTGCTGATGTTACCCGAGGGGAGGGGCTTTCGGCACATCTCGGTCAGACCTCCAGACGGGATCTGAGGGACAAGACGACATCAGTTACATCTCTGAAAATAGAGATTTGTAGTTTTCTTTTTTCAGATGAATTTAATAAATATTTTTATTTTTAGTCGAGACACTTTCTAAAGTTTTAAGTCAATTTTAGGATACTTATATATAAAATTAGATTAGATTAGATTCAACTTTATTGTCATTGCACAGTACAAGTACTTATTGCAGTTTAGCATCTAACCAGAAGTGCAAAAAAAGGCAGTAAAAGTGCAGAGTTTTGTGCATATTAAAGTGAAAATGTAAATAAATAAGATCTGTACAGTAAGAAATATATATGGAATATTACAGTATTAACAGGAATTGTAAAGATATAAGAACGATGAATACACTATGAGCAGGATAAAAATATAAATATATATAAATATGAATACACTATAGGCGGGATATACCGTAGTAAAAAAAAACTTTAACTTCACACGTAGCCAGGTTTTAAATATTAAATCACAATTTGCTTTGTTCCTCAATGATGGCGCCAGTTTTGAATACAGGAAAAATTTATTTTCTTTTGTCACGCCTGCATTGTTAGATTTCCTCATCTATGAAACGCTCACTAAGCATTAATCTAAAGCTCTGTAACTCAAAAAACAGTCGTCATTGATTTGAAGCACTGAAGGGAAGTCGGTGTTGTTGCCTTACAGCCATGCGGTGCTGTTTCCGCAGCTCTTTGACTCGGAGCTGGTCCATGGTGGAGGCCACGTCCTTCACGGGCTGCTCCAGGTCTTCAGAGTAACGCTGCACCAGCGGCTGGGGGATCCCACAGCGGCCATGCTGAGGGGGGGAAAATGTAAAGAGAAGGTGAGAATATGGAAATAAGAATAAACCCAAACCACAAAAATCCATGTTTCATAGAAGAAATTCTGATGCATTAAAACACTCTCACTGTTATAGACAACCTTTACCTGGGGCAATTTTTTCTCTCCTGTTGTTTTGCTTGTCTGTTTGCTGGATTATAAAAAAATTGATTTCCATGAAATGTTGTTGAGGGCTGCACCGTGACCCGAGGATGAACCCATTCAAATTTTGGAGCGAATCCGAATAATCAGGCGTATCCAACATTTTTTCCTCTCTTTCTAAATACATGTAATTTGGTGCTGAAGTGGCCAATCAGCCCCTGGCAGAAGTTTCAACTCTCAGAAACCCGTCTAGTAGTGAACTGCAGGGTTTGATAAGCAAATGGGAGGAATCAGTTAGAAATCATTTGTTTTACCTTCATGACCTTTCACCCCCACGACTACATTACTGCTCAGAACCTACACGTTGCCTCTACAGCCGCAGTTTGCCTGACGTCTCTGTGGATCCACCTCAGACTGACTTTGTTGTGAGACGCTACTTCTCACCTCATCTGTTATATGTGTGTTGTTTGTGTCGGGGGCTCTGCCGTGTTAAAGGGGCCCAGCCTGGGGTTTGGCGAGTGGCAAGAGGGTTTTATAACCCCTGTCTGCCTTCTGTAAGATCCAGCCCATAAACTTAACAGTCCCAACCGCATCATAGTAAGACTCAACCCACAGTCTCTCCCCCCTCAGCTCCAGGCAGTGTATTTATTATTGTGCGCACACACACTCGCACACACACTCACCGCCTCACACTAGACGAAAAGCAGTATTATTGTCACAGTGAACCTCTACGGACAGGCCTAATCCCCTGCTGTAACCAACTGTTTCCATGATGTTACCTCGGCGTTCGCCAGTGAAGACAAGGTGGGTCTATCGGCGTTTGCGGACCTTAAGGGGGATTTGGAGAACAAAGGAGAGAGCCGCGGGGGGGCTCGCTGAGCCTCGCGGACCGATCGCGACGTGTGATCTAATTAGCATATGAATCGGAGTCCAGCCGCTGGCTAGAACCTCTCTCTACTCACCATTGGAGGAAACCACAGACCCTTGAAACTAATGTCACTCGTGATTGGTTGGTAGAAGTGTTGCTATTGGTCACCTTATGGGTCATTGCAGTGCACACGTGGGGTCACAGCATTCCGCACGTGGGGTAAGCCCCTCCCACACAATATTTATAATAAAAATGTATATATTAATATTTATTATTATTTATAAGTAAGCCTTTACCAAAAGCACTGCAGTTAATTAAAACTAAACATTCATGTGATGCTTGATGTTATAGGTGAACATATTGTACAGGGAACAAATGTGAACAAGGTATATGTGGAGTGAAAGCTTTATTTACATACAGCAAAAATATTGTACAAAAACTCAGATGAGGCTTGAAATGTTTCTCTGCAGCCTCTGGGTCATGACTTCTTTGTGGGACTCTTCTCCAGTGTGTAGACGTCTGTGGTGTGTAGCTGTGAGATCAGTGTAGCTTCCAGTCTTATATGAAGTGTGGGACACAGGTCGGTGCACTCCTGGCTGTGGAAGGATGGATCCATGTCATCTGTCCCGCTTCAATCAGCTGTAAACACATTCAGTAAAATTAGCACAGTTCAATTACAACATACACCTTTACATGTAACTGGAAAATTATTTAATGAATATAACCTTACCCTCTTTCTTCTCCGACAACTCCTCAATGCTGATGTAAGGTCTGGTCGGATCATACTGGCTCATAGTGTGTCTTTGTACGTCATGGACAGGCAGCTGGAAAACAACACATGTAACATGACTTTATTATTAATAAACGGAAATAGCCGCGCTGCATCACCGTTGGAAGATCCACAGCAAAAAAACACCAAAACAATTCATAAACAGTTACTTACATTCAATGGCTTCATTTTCTGCACTTTAAATCCGGACTTTCAGCGTCTCAGCCTAACGCCTCTTTGTTTGTGTGTGTGTGGGGGGGGGGGGGTGAGGCTGTGAAAACATACAGAAAAAAGTCACGTTGATGAAAAAACTTAACGAGAACAAACTGTTACATCTAAGTAATTCATACATATTTACACATGCACTAGATCTGCTCCAGCACTCGATGCTGTATTCGTATTTAAGCAACTTTCTCGCTATCCCAAAGAGTGGCGGACATGCTTTCAGATGTACCAGTTAGCTTAGTGGTTAGCATGGCGGCTCTAGCTCACCGTAACTCAGGGACTGTGCGCCCGTCTTCTCCGCCTCGACTCGTCCACACCGGGCCCGCGGCTCTGCCTCCACACGCACTCATCTTCTCCTCCAGGGAACAGCGTCGTGTCGACTTCAGCAAGTTATTTACCCCGAAGACAGAGTCACTCGTACGGGACAAGCTAAACACGACCCGCTTCCTGTCTGCGGGACACTCGACGCTGCTGCACGGCGTTTACGAGGCTCTGATTGGACGAGTCCATCAGCTGATGACGCGAGCGGGTGACGTGAGCAGCGGTTAATTCATATGGGATAAGTATTTGACTGAGGCCAGGTTTATTTTTTGTGGCGTTTAGTACATTTACACACATGATTCACGCTGTTCTGTGTTCGTAACCTTATAGTTGAATGCACTTATCGTAAGTCGCTTTGGATAAAAGTGTTGACTGTTTTAATGGAATACTGAGAAAGTTTAATAACAACAATTAGACAATTGAAGTTCAAATTATGAAGGAATTTAAGCTCTATATTGTGTCTCCTTTATATTTAAAATAATAATCAAACTGAGTGGAGATGTATGTTGTATCCAAACAGCCGGCTGCTGTGTTTTGTCACTGTGCAGTCCATGGGGGATTAAATATTACTATTTTTATTATTAAATCATTAAATCAATGAATGTTTCATAGCAATTTTGAAAGTAGTGGTGAAAAGGTACCATTTATAATTCATGGAACAGCTTAGTTTGCCATTGACATGTGAATTTGATGCCAGTATTTTGGGAGGACAGATATTTTTATGGAAAGCCAGTAGAAGTTTGGAGCTTACAGGACACAGATGATCATACCCAGCATCATTTATTTGCTGGTAGAGGTGTGGTTTACACTTCCTCTGTGCATTTAACCAGCACAATTGAAAAAGTGACTGTGCCACTCTGTACAGTTGTTGAGATTTAGGATTGGATGACAATAAAAATTTGAAATAAAGTGCATTGTTTCATTTCTTTTGACTGCATTGACCTTTGTTCGTGGTATACAATATAATTCATTATAGCACACTTACTTACTTAAGAACAATTTAAGATTTCAGGTTTAATATTTATTTTAAGCCTGGTTTACTCAGCCAGATAGTTTGTTGGTGCCTCTTACACATTGGTGTTATCTGCTCTCAGGGAAACTGATTTGCATTTGTGAAGCTCAGAGCATTGTCATTTGCATGTGAAAGCGTCCTCTAGGAGTTGGAGCAGGGGGGGTCAAATCTCAACAGCTCACAGGCTTGACAACTGCAGGAACCCTGAGCGTTTCCTTTGCTGCCTGCAGATACGTGTGAAAGTCGTTAACCGAAGGATGTGCCAACACTTCTCTGCGACACAGATTGACACAAACGCTTCTTTTCATGCAGTGTCACTCAAAAATACATGCCACTACACACACAAAGGCATTTGCACACAGAAAGTAACAGACTCGGTTAGGGTCTATTTTTAGATTAAATGAGTTCCAAAGCCAACCACTGATAGTGTTGGTCTGAACACGGAGTAATTAGGATCTAAGCTGAAGTCGAATTATGACAAAGTTAAGTTAGGCCTGTTACGATGTCAAACCAAAACAAGTCTGAGGCAGGACATGAAACCCTAAGGTGTCTTAGATCCACATTTTTTAAATAACCATGGAAAAGTGACTTCATGGACTTGATCTAAAGATGAAAAGAATTCCTCAGTGTGTCTATACACCTTAGTACCTATTGCAAAAGTGTTTAAAAAAGTGCAAAAAGATAAATTACTTAAGAAATCAGGTTAGTAATTTTTTCTGTAGATTTCCAGCATCTTCTTCAAGTGTACGTGTGAACCGAATAGATATCGGGACGTTATCAAACTGCAACACAACCAGAAGTCGCCCCCTGTGTAATGTGGACGTTATTGTTTCTCAGTTTTCTCGAGATGATTGCTACTGACCTTGTCAGAGTAGGGTTCCTCCGTCAGGTCGATTCCCTCGGCCTCCAGCCGCTGCTCCAGCACGGTGAACAGGTCACAGCTCATTTTGTTATGGGAGAGTTTTCTGGAAACAGCCACTTTGCCCCCGAGGTCCGAGAGCCACGGAGGCTGGACCGCCGGGGGGGTGCCCGACTCCTCGCCGAACGACGAGGCCGACGAGGTGGCGCAGGGGCTGGCGGGGGTGCTCGGGCACTTGGCGGGCAGAGCGGGGGGGCAGGGGCTGCTGCTGCTGCTGCTGCTGCTACTTCGGATCTGGGGGCTGCTCGGGTGGGAGCGGGTGAGGGAGTGGGTCGGGGAGGGAGTGGGGGACGGAGAGGAGGGCAGGGAGAGAGGGGCGTGACGGAGGCCATTGGCGAGTCTTTCCCTGGACTTTTTGGCGGGAACGGGGGGTGGGACGGGGGGCTTTTTGGGGTGAGTCCGGATCACCCGCTCCCCACTGGAGTATGGGGGACTTGGAGTAGGACTGGAGAAGGGCTCTGGGTGAGTAGGGGACTGGGTTGTGGGGCAAGGGGGCCGGAGAGGCAGCTGGGAGGGTATGGGTGGTCTCTCAGCCCTTCCTTTAGGGCTCACTGGTGGGGTCCCATTCAGAGCTGGGGACCCCTCCCCTCTGAACACCTTGGTTGAGCTACTGCTGTCTGATTTGGGCCTTTCCACGGAAGGTTTAACCTCCACGCCCAGATCCTTCTTCTGCTCATAAGTCTGCTCCCAGTGCAGGTCTCCCAGAGAGTGGGAGCGTTTCCAGGGTCCAGCGGGCTGCGGGGGTCCGTCCAGGTCCTCGCAGCTGCGGCTTGATGGGATCGGGGACCGCCGGGGGGCTTTGCGCAGCCCCAGCAGGTTGAAGCCCTTGAGGGAGGGTTTGATGAAGAAGCTCTTTGAGAACTTAGTGCGCTGGTTCTTGCCGTTCTGCTGCAGAGCCTCAGTTGAAAGGGTCATGGGCAGGGTGGGGTAGTCCGGAGACTGGAGACCCCCCGAGGAACGACTGGAACGGGACGTTTTCCTGCTCTTACCTGCAAAAATGAAAAAAATACTCAATACTCGTCCTCAACCTGCTGTAAACAAGTTTCCTCAAAGTGAAACAAGCTCAAAGTGTTTCCACCAGAAAAACAGATCCCTCAGTCTTCAGTTTGTGATGTCTGTTCAAATCATTAGAACAAATGTTAAAAATAATAAATGATTGTTTTCCCTCAGTGTCACAGAGGGAACTTTTGTATATTTCTAAAATATAACACCGTCTCAAACTTTCTCTGTAAAGTGCCTCGGGATAACGTTTGATTAAAATTGAAAAAGTCAGACAGAGGGAAGTCATTGGAAAATTAAAAAACCCACTCACATAAACTTTACATTCTTATCCTCAAGTCTTATCTATAAACCACAAGCGGGAACAACTGACTGATTGGTCGTTGTCATAGCAGCGATCCCAAATAAAAACGATGTGAATATTTCTGAAACATTGGAACAAAAAGGCTGAAGCAACTTACCATCTCTCCTTTGGCTTACAGAGCGAAATGGATGGAAGAGATAGTGTGGTTTACCAGAGACGTTGAAATGGTTGAATGATAGAAAAGTAATTCAAGACGAACATCATGAAGTGTTTCGACTGCTCCCAGAAACGCCAAAATAAAGCTTTATCATATTGAGGAGATTATAATGAATTATGTGTACGAGATACTCTACTATATTTAAATCAATTTATAGTATTTAAAATGAGAGAATGATTTATGCAGCCGGACAAGTGCACGTTTATGAGTAAAAGTGCACTGATTTAAGATTAAAGCTAAATCTGAGTACCAAGTATTTATCATTTCATCGACCGACACATCACCACATTAGGTTTATATATGAAAATGATGCACCACAGCAGATAGATTACAGAGGAGTTCATGTAATGATATGAGGAGGAATTATGACATAGTCACAGGAAAATATGTGGAAGAAAGTCGTTTGATTAAAAGAGCGAGACATTCAGGGCTCGACAGTGCCATCGTTCTCCCGAGGGGAAATTAATACTGTGTTAGTATTTATCCTAATTACCTTCATAATGTGAATTCAAATTGATTTGTTTGAACTTTTCTTTATTTTCCCCACTAATAAATATTGAACATTGATTTTTTTGTTTGCAGCAGCACTGTGGAACACTGAACGAGCAGGAAGAAATGCAGAAGGTTTACTTCATGTTATGTAGTTTGTGAAAAGTGTTTAGTGGCATGGAAGGAAAAGAAGAAAGAAACAGAAAAAACAAGCAAGCAGCACCAGTCTTTTTTTTTTTCTCTTTTGTGGTTTTTATTCCACAACTGAAATCTCTACCGTGGCAGTTTGCACACTTTTATGTTGAACCTGAATGACACATACACACACACACTCACACACACACACAAACGGGGGCAATCCAGCCGTTACACTGGAGCCCCACAGATATAGAAAGAAAGACAAGGTTTGACAAAGCAGTGATTTATGAGTTATGGAGCTGTTAAAATAAAAAGAATGCTCCTTCAGCGGAGGAGAAAGCTTACAGTCGTATGAAGAGACTCTTCAAAAATTAAACAAGAAACAAATCTCACAAATAATCGATCTATGATCAAAACTCTCTTACAATCTATACACTACAATTGTTAAAAATATTTGTATCCACATCTCTTTTAGGCACATACTGTTGGATTGTTTGTGCAATACGGTGACTATAAACACAAGGAGAGTGACGTCTTCACAGACTCAAAGCAGCTGTGAATCATTTACCTGACTTAGACATTTCTTTAAAAAAAACCTAAAGAAGCACCACTGCAAATAAACAGTTCTCGTTGACATGCTGCTCCTCGAGCTCTTTTCCTAAATTAAAAACATTTAACAGAAATACTCTCGGCGCCCGTCAGCGTCCTCCTGGTGTCCGTGTGGCGGCCCCGAGCCCACGTGCGGGGGGGCAGCTGGGGATCTGAGTCCGTGGCTGGGCAGTGAGTTTGTTCTAAGTGGAACAGTTCTGTGCATTGGGGAGGGTCTCTCCCTCTGCTCCCCCAGCAATGAGGGATTGCGGACTAGGCTTAGCGGTCTGGGGCCTGGCTCCCTTTCAGTTACAAGCAGACTGTGGCGCGGATGATACAGAATGCCTACGGGATGGAAAGAGCAGCGAAGAAAGCAGGAGTGAAGGAACAGCAAGAACAGAAAAAGATAAAAAGGTTTGAAATGGCAAAAGGGTCTCCTCCTCTGCAGCAGCACCCCCACTAGAGGGGGGGTGGCCGAGGGAGGAGCGGTGTGATTGGGCGGATGCTGGTCCAGAGGCGTGCGATGGGCGGGTTGTTAGAATGCAGAAGGTTGGCAAGAGATGGAGCGGAGGTGGGAGCCCGGAAAGGATGGGAGGGAAAAAAGGAGGTGGAGGAGTCACTGCTAGACACAGGCTAGGTCCTCGGGTAACGCTGGTCTAGACTAAGCAGAGCTGTCATTACCATTCTCCAGGTTCTCGTTGCTCTCGTAGCAGCCGGAGTCCCGAGGGGAGTCTCCCACCAGACCCAGTCCCTCGGAGAGCAGCTTCTCCTGGGAGCCCGACAGGCCGCTGCGCTCCGGGTCACTGCTGCCTGAGAACACAGGGAAACACAGAGGATAGAGTCATTTTACTAGCCTGGGTGCCAGACGAACTTAGCCCCGCCCACAACATTTTTGGTCGGGAAGTTCGGCCTGGAGTCGCTCCGTTGGGGGGTGACGAACAGAAGTTGTTCGGACCAATCAAATTGTCAGGGCGGGCTTTATACGATGATGGACAGATGATCAACAGTTACGTCATCAACTACGTCATCAAACAGCGCTTGGGTTGACTTTGTTTTCCACAAACATGCCTGCCGCTGCAGAGCTGAAATGTGTAGATGCTGCCATTGAGTCTGTTTTAGGAGACATCGACAGCGCATTGATTTTGAAAGAGGAACAGAGAAATGCGATCAAGGCATTTGTAGATCGAAAAGATGTTTTTGCCGTCCTTCCTACGGGAATCATACGTCACATACTGCGTCGCTCTGATTGGTTGTAGGTCTATCCAATAGGGCGAATAGGCATTTTTTTCCTGGTTCGGTTGAAACACGCCCCATAATCACAGACTCAGACTCATATTCTGACTAGAATTAGGAGTATGACAACGTCAGGCTATCATTTTCCTGTGCCGAGGGTCGAATGGTTGCGATTTTCACGCCGAAACTAAATCCCTCAGGTTTTTGATTCGATTGTGAAGTTTGGCTTTGATATTTCTTTCACACTCTTGGCTGCCATTGAAGCATGAAAAGTAACTGGAACATTTGATTCGGTTATATTACCGCAAAACTGTTTTCAACTGGTTTCAAGCTGACGTCTTTGTTCCAGTATGAAGTATGTACAGCTTTAGTGAGAATCCTCAAAAATTACTTTGATTAACCGAATTCAAAATATCGAAATACACACGATACACACATTCTTTAAAACAGCCAGAGGGGTTTGACGTGTTCCAAACATCCACAATAAATGTGTGTAAGGTACTCACTGTCGTACTCCTGCAGCAGTTCTACAGCAGTGAGTAGTACGGCTCTGTGCTGAGGGTCTTTAATGTTCAGCTCGTCCAGGTCCTCCTCCTCCAGCAGCTTGAACGTGTCCAGGTCCTCGTAGCCGTTGAACAGGAACGTGGGCATGTGCTCCTGAGGTGACAGAAACACAGAGTGTGAGCTTAAAGTGGACGCTGTCTGAAGACTGAAGAAAAGAATTCACCAGAGTAAAGAAAAAGACAGTTTGGATCAGAGTTCGTGGGTCGAGTGACAGAAACTGTAGAGTAGGAGCATAAATATAAAACATCAAGTACAAATCCAAACTGCTGATTTACAAATAGCATGTAATCAGGTTAAACCCGGGACTAACTCGGTTATGGCTGCTTGAAATGTCCTCAACCTCAAATACAACATGGCACAAACTTTGTCGAGTTGACGCCGGGCACAGAACGCTGACTAAGTGAGTTGGCTGCATGTAGAGTAATGACAGAGTGAGTGGCTTCAATCCTAAGCTCTTCTATATAAGGGACTGGAATCTTCAGACAAGGTTTTTCGAAGCGAAGAAGAACTAAAGGTGGAGACCATCGCATCGAAATAACCCCTCCACCACAGAGGACACGGCTTCACACACAAACACGATCTCACACAGGGCGTCTCCACGTTTAGATCCCACCGTGGTTCCTCTGTGTGAGATCGTGTTTGTACACTGTGAGTATCACTGGGCTCCGCACTGGGGCTTTGTT
Organism: Limanda limanda; assembly: GCF_963576545.1. Taxonomy (NCBI): domain Eukaryota; kingdom Metazoa; phylum Chordata; class Actinopteri; order Pleuronectiformes; family Pleuronectidae; genus Limanda; species Limanda limanda. The sequence goes on along the minus strand of NC_083653.1, from coordinate 9,782,836 downwards.
GGACGAGCACATAGATAGACTGTGTGTCACCAGCGAGACCACCAATTACCAGCGTGGAGTCCAGGAGCAGGAAAGACTTCTCCTCCCGCTGGATGATGCAAGACTAAACAAAGGGACCACCAACTAACACAAACACCAGCAGCCGGCTCCTCTCACCCGCAGCATCTTTTGTTCCTTCAGACGCTCGGAAAGCTAAACAGGTTCTAAATCCAGAGGACATTTGGCCAAACGTTACAGGGGTGTGGAGATTTACACTTTGGTGGTTTTCGGATGAGCACCCATGACGTGCGCTTCAACAAATCCGGCTCGCCAGTTTAACCGAAAGTTCTTTGACATTTATAACCAGAATGGGACTCGGTCGAGAGCTAAGTCAAGACCCAACAGTCCCATGTTTAAATTCACTAGATCCGGATTTTTAATTAATCAATTATACTATTACTATTATTATTATATATACTGTTGCTGCCATTATTACTATATACTGCTATTATATTGGTATAATTACTATCATATATAAATATATATTATGTTATATATATACTGTACTATTTTTATATACTGTCTAACAATAACATTACCATCATATCATCAGTACTATTACCATCATCTTGCCACTGCACCTTATCCACCTATTTATCTTGTGTTTCTATTTTTTATTCTTTCTACCTCAATATTTTTTATTTTATTGTATTGTATTGTATTTTATTGTATTCAAATATACCAGCTGCTATGACGACTTAATTTCCCTTCGGGGATGAATAAAGTACTCTATCTATCTATCTATCTATCTATCTATCTATCTATCTATCTATCTATCTATCTATCTATCTATCTATATTACTAGGAAAAAACATATCTTGTTATTTTAAACAAAGTGAAAAACAATTCCTGGATCATCCCCCCTGAACCAGACTTTAATAGGTTCTTCTTCGTTGTAATCCATCCAGCGGTTTTTGCACAACCCTGCTAACTAACCAACAAACACAGATGAAAACGAAAGGAATATTCTTCCTCAGTTGATCTACGACAACTGAATCACAACTCTTTTTTCGGAAGGTTTGTGAAGCCAAAGACAGAAACATGAGAAAAAGAGAAAACAAGTGAAACATTTGATTTAGTTTCCCCCTTGACAACAATTAGAATATTGACTCATAATATTCTTTGAGCCAAGCAATGGTGCCAACTATTGCACCATAACCGTAAGAAAGTACTTTAAGACATGAAGCTCCAGAAAATCAAGATAACAATTGTTAAATTATTTATGTTTGTTTCTATAGCTCATGACTGGTCTTGTTTGTGAAATCAGCAAAGACATTTAGTTTCATCTTCAAATGCAGAGAAAGATTTGGCTTAAGCAATATTCTTATATACTTTTTAAAATTTGATTTGTCCTGCTGAGGGGTCAGATGGGTTGGGGGGGTTGGAAAATACACAGATTTCTGCCAAGTTTAAACAGAATCGACGTAAATACTACTTAACTACCATTCAAAAAAACTCGTGAACTGACCCGATACCATAAATACGACCCTGCTTTATTTGGGATTCATAACGCGACCGAACACATCTGGTGTTTTACCTTGAGGTTGATGCGCTCCAGCAGGTCCTCCACCGAGGTGGGTTTGGGTGGTCGGCCCTTCCTCCTCCTCCTCACGGGCCTCTTGGGCTTCTCCTCCTCTTCGCTCAGCACGTCCACGTAGATGAACTTGAAGGTGCCCACCTTGTTGTTGAGCAGGCCCATCCACGTTCCCATGGGCGGCTTGCTGATGATGTCGATCACGTCGCCGCGCTGGAGGAAGAATTCAGAGTCAAGGGGAGGAGCCAATCGTTTGGCTTTTACGGTTTGTGCAAAGATACAGGGACTAGCTTGGAAAATTATAGAATAGTGGCGTGTGTTCACTAGAGTAAATGATTTTGGCATGTGTTTAAAACATAATGACAGGCTTACATTTATGATGCCTATCTTCGTGACTCTCAGACATTCTCAGAGATTCCTCCAGAGGTTTATCTTAGTAGTTCTCTCCCTCTTTGGAAAGGGAATTATTTCTGACCAGCTAATGGATTGGTGTAGAGGGAAGGTTCTCGACCAATGTGTTTTCATCTTCAGGTACAAAAACATGTCCTTATTTAGGCAGAAGGCCCTATGTGGGACGGCATGTTACCTGAAGTCATGGGCGGAACTAACCTCTCTATATAAACGTGTGTGAGACCCCGGATGGGCAGACTTCACTATTTGGCCTGGGTGATTTCTCTGAGTTCTAGAGCTCGTCTTGACCTGTACTACTTTTGTGTAATAAACATTATTATACTTGTAAGTACTGGGTCCGCGTTCCTTTCCTTCATCTTCAACGTCTACAACAACATCGACATCTCGGCTGGATGACAAATAGATATTAAGTGTTTATAAACTAGCTGTGCACATTCATATCCGTGTCCCAGAGTGTGTTCTACCTTCAGCTTGAGGGAGTCGGAGTCATAGGGGCTGGGGGTGAAGTCGGTGTGGACCCGGGCGCGACCACAGAACGGTCCCCTGTACGGCGGCTCCTCGTCGTCGCCATCTTCCGACTTCACGCTCTCTCTGTTGCTGGCCGATGAGTCGGTGGTGCTCACCGTCTGACCACCTGGACACAGACACGTTTAGAGAAGCTGGAACATGTCCAACACAGTCGATCCAGACTGAAACTGTCACCAAACCTTCACAAAACATCTCATTCTTCTAACAAAGGAATCAGCTTCTGAACCGTCAACACACCTCGGAATAAAACCCATAAGAATTAACATCATCTTTCTGACATTAAAATAAAAAAACCTCTCCCACGGGGGGATCAACACGTAATTTAACTTCTCGTGAAGTTTCACCAGTTAATAATCAGACACAGATTTGCATTGTCATGGTTGTTGCTCCGCTGAACAATTTAGAGCGACGAAATAAAGTAAAAATTTAAAATGAGTAAAATAGACCCTTATTTTCACAATACGGCTTTTCTCCCTCAAAAGTGGTTTTAAATTTGAAATCCACCGATGGGACGAGAGCAGATTGTTCCCTCTAGTGGAATCGTTGCATCTGGAATCAGAACATCTCCTTATTGTCATGGTTTAATGTTTAATGGTTTACTCGAGTAGATTCACGACTTGAGATTGAGTCAGTTTATGTGTCAGTCAGGAGTTTAACTGTGACCTAAACATGTGTGTTGCACATCCTGGGAGAAGCTGAGGATTTAAGCGTCCGGGCAGACGGTGCAGGAATCACGTCGACGTGTGGAAATCGAAGAGGCAAGACTTCCGACCTAATCATTGCGGCATGTTTGTGCGGCTGTTCCGTGGCGCTGAATCTGTTCGAGTCGGCCAAGTGTTCAATTCGACTTAAACCGCGGAGGGGAAATTTATCTGCAGAGACGTGACGCAAACACCAGGCTGAAGTAATCAGAACAAGTAATTGGATGAGATGACCCGAGAGGATGAAAACGGGCTTGGAAAACTCTCCGGGATCACGACACATGTTGAGGCAGCTGGGGAGGGGGGTAGAGAATCGCTCTTGACGGAATTCACGCCAGAAAAGTTCTCTCGTGCTGGACATGTAATGCCAGACGCAGCCTGGAGGTTTACGTCACCTGTCTGGATTTGAAACATGCAAACCGCTACAAATCACAGGTGTTTTGCATTGAGAGGATATTTAAAACTTTTCATTCAGACGTTTACAGGAGCTACGTGATGCCAAAATATGCAGGATAAAAAATAATCCTGATAACGTTTCTCCTATTCACAATATCAGAACAATCGTATCTGGAAAAAAACCCTGCGTGCCTTCTCCAGAATAACGACTCTCGACTTACTCATTGAGCTCTGTCCGCTGAGGGAACTGCGCAGACTTTCCACCGAGCCGCCGGCCTTCAGCTTCGGCTTCTCCAGAGAGTCGGTGTCGGGCTGGGAGGACTGAGGGGAACCGGGGGCTCCGTCCAGACTGGACTGAAAGACACAAAGAGAGGGAGATGAGCATGGGTGATGAATGGATACGGGGAACAGACAAAGACAGAAATGTTGTGCAGTAACGAGACGGGAACGTTTAAGAAGTCGACATGTGGGGGAAGATAAGACAAGTGAGAGGCATGATAGGGATTTTATTTTATTTATTTTAATCGTTAATGGTGTCTTAAAGAGACAAAACACATAAACAACTGAGTTTTCACCCTGAATGTGATAACGCAGTTGAATAAATTATGTAAAATATACAAATCCTGGAGGCCTTTTTTAATATTTTTGGGTTTGTGGGTTTTATTTTGTCTTATTTTATGTGAACGTGAGTGTGAATGGTTGTTTGTCTCTGTAGATTGGCCCCATGATATTCTTGTGGCCTGTCCAGGGTGGACCTGCCCTGATGTGAGCTGTGACCCTCAGATGATAAAATAAAAAGAGTGCTAAACGAATTCTCAAGACTTCATATAAAGAATGAAACTCTTTTGGGTTACAGTTCTGTATAGACTTTCCTTCATAGAGCGATTAATTCTAAATAACCACTTCGGGCGACAGAGTTTTCTTCAGCAGCCAGAAATTACTACAGTGGACGATAAAACTGTCACTGGTCATGCGAACATGTGAGTTCTGCATTAAGACACTTAAAAAGTGACCATATCCCTCATGTGGTGAAGTGACATCAGGCGACACTAGAGGAGGCAACGAAAACTTCCAGCCAATAAAAGTCCTTCAGAATAAAAGAGGTTTTGAACAGATTTCCCTGCGGTTGACTCACTGTCTAATGTCCGGTTGGAACAACTTACTTCAAGAGGAACTCCATCAAATTATGGAGGCAATGACACAATTCAATCTGCCTGTTAAAGTAATTTATTACCTCATAAGGGCCAAATGTTTTCTTTTAAATTATTACATTCTACTAACGAAGCAGCAACAGCCATAAACCTGTGGACATCTACTGTACATGCTTTATTTGATCCAGTATTCCACTAGGTGGCATTGTGGTCTATAAAATGGCCGTGCTTGAGACAGTATGAGATGACAATATATTCATCTTTGCTCTCTCCTGGCCGACTCGTGCCAGGAAATGTGGGTCACGGTGTTGAGACCACCGCGACGGACAGATGTTCAACTGTCCCTTAGTGACATATTCTTTAGGGTTGCTGGTGGAGCTACTGGATGCCCAGAAAAATGAAGGCCAGAGCGGGTGAGACAGACATTGCATTACATTACATTACATTACATTTAATTTGGCTGACGCTTTTATCCAAAGCGACTTACAATAAGTGCATTCAACCCCGAGGGTACAAACCAAGAATCAAAAAAGTACACGTTCTTCAAAAATAAAGCAAACCTACAAAATGCTATAAGTACGTGCCATTTAAGTGCTACTAAATTGTTAGTTTCAAAAATTGTGAGTAATTTTTTTTATTTTTTTTTATTCAAGGTATAGTCTGAAGAGGTGTGTTTCTAGTTTGCGACGGAAGACGTGTAAACTTTCTGATGTCCGGATGTCGATGGGGACATTTAACACACTCGCACTTAAAATCTTCATTTGTTAAGAACGACCCCGGGGGGTGGGTGGGCACTTCATCTCGATGAGCTCAGTGTTAAGCCGCTACCACGCCCTGTCCCCACACCGGTCCCCAGCGAGAGCGCGGCAGAGGGTGGAAATCCAAATGCATGTTTTTAGTGCTCCTTGTTTATTCTGTAACCAACACAAACAGCCCCGCCCACTGGCAGCCCGCGGACAGAGTGTGTGGCCTGCGCCGCGCAACTTCCTCCAAATGTTTGCAGAACACTGGGGAGCCTTTTTTTTTTTGTTTCCTTACAGCTGTGCTCGGCTCACTTCTCCAACAGATTCAACACAATGTGGAGATTGTGTTTCTCCACCGGGCTTTAAACAAAGTTAAAGTCTGACTTTGGTTACACACACTCTCAACGTACCCTGACCCTATATCAAGGGAAGGTATTAAATGTTCAAAGTTAAGGCTCCATTATGCTTCTACGTATCCGTTTCTCGGAGAGGGTTGCACGGAGAGCGGAGAGTCTTTTAGATTTTTACCTCTCCGACGACTGTACGTTGAAAACAATTCACCGCCAAACCCATACGTGGCGCAACGGAAGACGAGCTCAGAGAAGCCTACCCCATTTGGGAAGAAGAAGTCCACGTGTGTCTGTTTATCTCTGTAACTACTACTACCCAGTGTTTGCTTCTAACCTGGCGGTATTATAGAAACAGTGTCATGATAGAAGTGGAATTAAAGTCGTGACGGCGGGTTTTTGCACCGTTACCACCGCAGTTAGCATGGTGGCTAGCCTAGCCCGCTAGCGCCGTTATGAAAGCTTGCTATAACCCTATGTGACCGTGCACACATGCCGTCAGTGCTCTAACGAGCCACCGTCAGCCGGACAACTCCGCTGGCTTAACACACACGTCACATTAATCGTAGAATCATAGTTGTGTTTGGGTTTGATGTGACACAGGGAAGGAAGCAGGAAGTTTGAGGTCCGGAAATGACGTCATACGGAAATGATGTCGTTCGCGGACCAATCACAGCCAAGGTCTGTCCGTTGGGTCTCCGAAATAAACACGGACAGTTAGAAAAATCAGAGGTGCACGAAAAGCTGTCCGAGGCGCTCGGTGAGGGTAGGGCGGTCTTATCTGTCCGTTTTAGAAAAGACGTAGAAGCATAAATTGGCCTTTACCTGCACTTCCTACAAATACAGTGCGATTGTGTGTTGATGTCTCACCTGCTCGGACAAGGAGCTGCTGTACTTCTTCGACATGCGTTTCCTCATCGTCTCCTTCACCGACTTCACCTTCTTGCCCAGCGAGATCCGGGACGTCGTGGGGGATTTGACCACCTCTCTGTATATAGCTTCTTGTTCTTTATTCTGTTTTCGAAAAGAAAGAGTAAAAAAGCGAGGATGAACAAAGGGTGATGGGAGAAAACAAAGGGCAAAGGGGGGGAGGAATCACACAAACAAGGCAGGAAACAGAGGAGATAGGGTGATTTGTCGGGACAGGCCGACTCCGGCGTGTGTTCCCACCCACCCCCCCGCAGACTCCCCGCTCATTTCAAAAAGCCGCCGGCACTTACGTTGGCCTCTGAGCTGGCGTTGAGCACGTGGAGCGAGCGGTTGGTCAGGTCGAAGCCTCCGAAGCTGCACGTTCTCTGCGAGAGGTGGGGGGGTGCAAAACACAGTCAAAATGAGTCACGCTCAGAAAAAAGGTCACGTTAGTAGTCCAGGCAAAGCAACCCATTTTGGAGCCAAAAATAGAAGTAATTGTAAAATAATTTTTTTCAGCATAGATCATTTCTATGAGGTGTCCAGAAACACATACTAAAAGTCCTACGAAATCCTAGTTGAGGAAATATGTTTAATTCTCATCAATGTGTGCCAATAAGGCCAGGCAACAATACACCCCAAAAGGGCTATTTTTTTTGTTTACTCCTATCAAAATAAAACTTTACACAATGAAAGTAACCATGAAACGTAACATTTTTTGTATTACAAGTTTCTTTGAAAATAAATTTTAATATGCAAGTGAGCTATACACTCATCGAATATGCCCAAAATACACCCAGCTCATGTGCTTGTCAAATTCATTTCTAAAGAAACTTGTAATACAAAAAAAGTTACTTATCATGAATACTTTTAGTGTGTAAGGTTTAATTGTGGTAGGAGTAAAGGAAAAAATTAAGCCTTTTTGGGTGTATTTGGGGCATAGTCGATTAGTGTATAGCTCATTTGCATATTCAAATTCATTTTCAAAGAAACTTGTAATACAAAAAATGTTACGTTTCATGGTTACTTTCATTGTGTAAAGTTTTATTTTGATCGGAGTAAACAAAAAAAATAGCCCTTTTGGGGTGTAGTGTTGCCGGGCCTTATTGGCACACATTGATGAGAATTAAACATATTTCCTCAACTAGGATTTCTTAGGACTTTTAGTATGTTGTTCTGGACACCTCATAGAAATGATCTATGCTGAAAAAAATTATTTTACAATTAGTCGGTCGGAAAGCGCTACTTTGCCTGGACTATAGAGCCAACGACACCCAACGAGGGTCAACACACGATGAGTCATGCTTGGCGGGACACGGGCAGCGGTGTGATTAATGAACGTGGGGACATGGCTTGTACATATATGGGGGGGGGGTGGGGGCATGATGTCATATGGGACTGTGGACAGCCAACAGACGAGATGTAACACAAACCGTTGTATGAGCTCCTCTTTAAAAACGGCCTGAGAGGCCTTCGGGGAAAAGGAGCGGTTACATTGACCCGGCAGAGATCGCAGTCGGACTACGACGCGAAATCCCTGGAGAAAACATCGGACGAAATCCACGTCTACTAGATGTGGTCGAGCCAAAAATATATAGTTGTGCTTTTTACAAGTGAAAATGCAAGGGTGTTCAATTCATTACAGTTCGGCCCTTAACGGGATTCGTTCTGTGGTTAATCGTGAGAAATGCAAACATGCACAACATACAGGGCGACAATGTGTTATTCTCATCAGGGATCTTTTCAAAGGGAGCGTGTTGTTTCTGGAGAGGACAGGGGTGGGGTGCGGAGTTATTCTTTTTTTCCGGACATCAGAGGTCACATTTAGGGGGAGACACAAAGTGACATGAGAAGAGGGGTGGGAGGGGGAGACGAATAAAATAGGATTTTATTGCTAATCTACTTTAAAAATCTGCCCCAAGCTCTGCATCAGGTCATTCACAAAAGATGTAGACACACATATGCACATAGAATATCTGCCACAAAAAAAAAACCCTCCATGGCATTTCTCCTCCGCTTCTCAAACAGTTAAACTACTGGACTTAAACTCCCAGGACTCCCCCGGATGAGCAGCGTCCGCGTGAGAAGAACTCGCACATTCAGTGTCTCTGTGTGAGATGTCCACAGCTGCAGTCCACACCACAACTTCCCAGGAGATAGATATAAAAAAATAAATAAAGCACAGTTCGGAGAAGAGAGAGACGTCCAATGTGATGGTGATGCTTGATGGAATGGACATGCACCCAGAACCAAAAAAAAGAGAAGCCAAAAACAACCGAAAAAAATTCACATCTGCAATCATAGAGGCACGGGCCCAAAAAAGTAGAACACGATAAAGCCACAACATAAAAAAGTGGATTCGGAGAGTTTCCGGATGAGAGCGGCCTCCAGTGATTTCACTACGACACGATAGGATCCAGGTTCCCTCAAAGCTGCAGGATAGCTCCTCTACGTCGCCCCCTAGAGTGTGTGTCGCTACATGTACCGATAAGCGGTGGAACACGTAAGATCTTTAAAGTTGAAGCAGACCTTTGTTCGTGCTTTTTAGCTTTTATATATTCACTTTGGTATAAATATTTATCAGTAGATGTAGTTGACCTGTTTTTTTCTGTTTCCACTCTTTCCCGGCCTAGCCTCCTGTTATCAATTTGAGAGTTGATGAGTGTAAAGACGCATCAGTCACTGCGGTTGACTTAATGAGGCCGTTCACCGAGTCTCCGTGGATACGTGCCGTGCAGTTCTGAGGCCGAGCGGCTCCGAGCTCGTGCAACATCTCCTCTGCCCACAGGGATCAGTGGGACTGTGCGGAGGTGCATGTGTTCTTCGGGGATCTGACATTTATAAAAGGCACTTATGAAACCTCCGCTGTAACTTTAATACCTCGAGTGGGGGCACTGCACGTCCCGTAATCATTTCATTTTCAGCCCCAGTAAAAAGGTTTGAAGCCAAAAGGCATTAACTGAAAGGTCAAGGAAGAAGACTTCCCTCTCGGGGGGGTTGGTGTGATGGATATGTGGATCCTGTGGGTTTTCACTTCATGAGCACGACTGCGATACTTAAATGTGGAAGTTTCTTAATGGATGAGTTGAACCATAGATATATATATAAAGACTAGATGTCTCGTCTGCGTTGGCGGCCAACGGAGTCGAACGTCCGCACATGGCGGCCATCTTGCCCTAACTTGCTCAATTTTCAACCGATTTTTAAACGGTTTGGTTTGTTATAAACGTCAGAGATGTAGGTATGACACTGCATACTTTTGAATAATTATGTTATTTTCAAAAAAATTGAATAATTTATGCAGTGTCATAACTACATCTCTGACGTTTATAACAAACCAGACCCTTTAAAAATCGGTTAAAAATTGAGCTAGTTATGGTTATTTACCACTACCAACACAATGTTATGGGTGAGCGAGCTGCCTCTGGCAAGATGGCCGGCTCCGTCGCCAAGAGACATCTAGTCTTTATATATATCTACGAGTTGAACACCTTCCCTGTGTGTTGTTGTTGTTGTTGTTGTGTTATGTTTGCTGCACCTTCAACCTCGAACCTCTGAGCTATTCTGCAACTTTGAAGAACACCGAGTCCTGCTCACACGAGGCGGCCGATGGACACCTCACGGTCCCAAACTCACAGACTTCTGCTGGATGCGCAAGAGCACCCGCTTGGTGCAGCGGTCCACGCTGGCCGCCCACTTCCTGTCCGCCTCGCGGTCCTCCTCCAATAGGCAGCAGCGCTCGGCGCGGCTCAGGGTGACCGGGCGGACCAGCTGGGCCCAGTTGAGGTGACCGTACAGGCTCCGCTCCACCACATAGGTGATGTTCAGCTCACTGACCGCTGTGCGCCCGCGCAGCCGGCGGGAGGGGAACACCCAGCCCCCTCCCCCGCTTCCAAAACCCTTTGATTTGGCTACGTCACAGCGGGCCGGGGAGGAGGGGGTGACAGACAGGGGGGAGACGGGGGTCTTGGGATTGCGCGAGCGCTGGTAGAGCAGGTGCTTGGTGGAGTAGGCGTAGTTGGGGTCGGGTTTCCGGTGCGTCCAGCTGCCGTGGTGCCGGTTGGCAGTCTGGTGTTTGGGGCTGCCCTTTGTGCCGTCGTCCAGGGAGATCAGGAGGCGGGACTGGGAGTGGGGTTTGGGGCGGGGCTTGGTGAGCCCATAGTAGGCATAGAGGGCCTCGTTGTTACTTACCCCGTGGGAGATGGAGCTCAGGGCCTTCCGCATCTCGCCGTCGGTCGTGGAGCGCGACAGTTTCCCCTCGTCGTCCAATCCACAGCCATCCAGCTCCGAGAAGGAAGAGCCGCTGCCCCCGACGCCGGAGATGGAACCTCCCAGGACGCCAGAGCCGACCGGGGTCCTCCTGGGGGGCCGGATGAGACCGTGGTTGCTGGAAGACTTATTGAAGGTTTTGACCAGCTTGTGTCCGGACCAGGTGTCCAAGCTGCTGGAGGAAGGGGAGGTGGTCAGACTGTCCGTGTCGCCATCCAGAGACAGCTGGTCCTGGGTGAGGGAGGGCAGAGAGGCCTCCTGGGGCAGAGGAGGCTTCTTCAGGACCCCCGTGTACAGAGCTGTGTTGTCCTCACAGGTGAGAGGTGAGTCCAGATTCAGAAAATCTAAACCAGACAGAAACAGCCACCAGTTTGTTACTCGGGAGGATTTAAGCATCAGTTTCGCTGCAGTCTCATGACAATTCTGTGGTTTTCACACACAGCAGCTAAGCAGCAAACATTTCAAAACACATTCTTAAAGTCTGAGTTTCAAGAAAAACAGATAGATAAGAATATATGACTTAGCCAAAAAACAAATCCTTTAAGCCCTGAGGTCAATTTCCAAAAACACATTTTATTATTGTTTAACTTTATTAATTTAGAGCTTAAAACATATTTTACAATTTTCAAGCAACAAGTGATATTTACAGTAGAAGTTCAATACTTAACACTGCAACCTTAATGGAGAAATACAATACAAGAACATTAATTTACTGATTATACTATCAGAATGAATATATGTTGACCTGTAAGATAGATACAAGGAATTGATTATTCAGTGGTTACAAACCTTCAGAGCCATGTTTCTTGCCCTCTTCCACCTTGATGAGTTTTTTCCTGACCCTGCGTGTCGAGTTCACCAGCTTGTGAAGCCGCTTGAACTTCACAGAGTCCTCTGATTGCTCATCATCCGACTGTTCACGAGACTGGGGGGAGGGAGAGAGAAAGAGGGAGGGAGGATATAATAAAAAGGGACAGACAGTCAAACATGTGTATGTTAAAAAAAAAACAGGACTAAAAATCAGCTTTGGAGTTCAGAGCAACGGTTAATTTCACATAAGAAGACACAAACTTTTGACAAATCCAACAATTTCAGAGACGCTGTTGTGCTGCGACAGATGGGTGCGTTGTTTAGAAATGGAGTCAAAGTTAGTGGGGTGAGAAACGGAGGATCGGACGGATGGTGGCGCTTTGCGATGTGTGCGGGTCGTGTGCATGATGAACGCAGATACATAAATGCAGCTGACATAATGAACCACATGACACTGTAATGTGAAGAAATGGGTATAACTGGGTGGCACAGGGAATCAGGACCACAGTGAATGATCAGGTGCTATGGGTGTCAACAGTGTCGTTCCTGACTTGACACTGCATTTAAACTCTCTCTGCAGCGGAAGTGGAGTGGAAACAAGAATGATTAATGAGTTTCATCAATCTCTCTCACACACACACGCACACGCACACGCACACACGCACATTGCCTCCATGTGAAAATGGCGAGGAGCTGAGCATTGGCGAGAAGCTTGTCTGGCAGAAACCACCGTCATTATAATGGCGCTCAAACAACTTAATTTGTCCCTATTTGCTATCGGTTTCCACGGCAACGCAGGCTCTCCGGTCACACGCCGCCAACTCCACGGTCGAGGTTGACTGCGTCGCTGGCGGAGAGGGACACACACACGCACTAACATACACAACAACCCACAGACGGATCAGGTCTTCCAGGGCTTAGCGCTCCGAATGATGAAACCCGGTCTTCTCCTGCAGCTCTGACGCTAACGAGCAAGAAACCACTTTCTAGCTGCTGCCCAGTTCAGACCACAGTTCTGGCTCGGAGGCGGCTGACACACAACCGTGGCTCGGCCTGTAGCAAACAAATCTGACATTGTCCGCAGATCCTTGGTGGCACCCATGACCTTTTGGTTCCTGCAGGCGTGTGAGTGTTTCGGAAAAACCTGATTAATCATCGCAAAGCCGGAAAAGGAAACGACACATTAAATCCGAGCGGCATCGTGCAAAATTCGATCTATAAAACCCACCACACGTTGCCAGGCTTCTGGCACAACTGCAAAAAGAAAGTTCTGCGATCCAGAATGGAGTTGCTATGTATCAACTTCAATGACAGTAGTGTAATAACAAGATTGCATCCTAAAAGATTCATAAAAGAGACAGTAAAAAGAAAAATGTGAGGCCTTCTGATCTTCGTCCCTCTAACAACTGCTTTTGAGAACTATAAAGAAACCGTGTCTCGTAGATCACTTTGTCATGACTCGGACACAACTGTCCTCGTGGTTTCTTTCTATTCCGTGTGTGGCGGAGGGAGAAAAGCAACAGGAGACGGTAAAGAGGTGACAATGACTTACACGTTCTAACCCAGCCCTCGGGAACAACATCTGAGGAAGCAACCACATAAACACGGAAAAAGAGACACAGGAAGAAACCCAAACACATGAGGTCATGAATCAACCGGGGCTGAAAGGCTACAATCTAAAACAAGGTCAACGCAACAATTCCAACGCCATAATTACCCTTGAACAACACAAATCACTTTCAGGACGGCTCCCACTACTTGGGAGATGCACTCAAAGTTAGACAACTACAAAACCAACTAAATTAAACGCACAACTAGGGTTGCAAAGGGGCGGAAAGTTTCCGGTAAATTTCCGGAAACTCTCCGGAAACTTTCCATGGGAAGTTAAGCTTAGGAATTTTGAAAAAAAAAAAAAAAAAATATGCAAATTAAACGCTGAGCAATAAAAACATCATTCAAAACCCTATTTTAAAGATGTATGGAATACAGCACACGCTGCATGTTGAATTTCAACCCTCCACTGTGCATTCTTCCATCACATGCACAGATAACTAGTCAGGTAAGTTTCGATGATATTAAAATATATTAGCATGCTGATTGAGGATTGTTCATCTGTTCATCTAGCCTATTTCCATTCATTTATCCATTAATTGTAAAATATTTTCAGACGATTCCAATTGTTTGGCTAACTATTTATATCTCTGGCATTGCATTAGTGTTTTTTTACAAACTTTTTTCTCATCTTATTCTACAGAACAATGCCACGTGCACTCTCATGTGTGGAGACATTTCACCCCATCCAATGTAGAAGGAAAGGCTGTGTACATTTGCAAATACTGTGCAAAGACCTATGTTAAGAATGACACAACGATGCAGAAGCATATAGTCAAGTGCCCAAAGTTTCCTCAGGGCTCAAATCAGCCTATGACAAAACAAAAATGTTTATATTTATGTCTGTATATGACAAGGTAAATACAGTTAGTATAAATTACCCACAACATTTCCAGTTTATTCCCGTTAATTCCCATGGAAAGTTTCCGACTTTGAATATTCCCGGAATTTTGCAACCCTACGCACAACTGACTTTTCCTGCATATCAACAAGAGAAAATCGAAACTTACCACCTCAGTTAAAACCTGTGTTTAAACGCGACAGATCCCAGCAGATCCACAGTGTCTCCAATCACATTCTCATGCACGCTCTATCCAACAATAATGCCCGTGGCCCCTGTGCACATGCTGGCAGGCCGAGCTGCAGCCCGGTACTGAGTTCGGCTCGGAGGAATGAGGGGCAGCTCTGGACGCAGCCGTGCAGAGAAAAGGCGTGTTGTGCGCGGAGAACAATCCGAGCGTTTGAGCCCCTCTGACCCGGCCTTGCCCCCCCCCCGTCGCTAATGGCCTGTCCTGGAATGTGGGCTCCGGGGTCGACAGGCTGAAGAAAGACGGCACGAGAACAAGGGCACAGAGCAGCCAAAGAACTGTATATACTGCAAACGTGTCAGCTGCACATATGTACTGTATATATCCACAGCTCTGCTTATAGACTACAGACACAGTGACTATTTGAATTTAGGAATGACCTAATTCTATTCATCAGAGTGCGACACCAGTAGAGGCCCCTGCAGAGAAAAAAATATTTCCTGTAGTGGCCCATTTTGGAACTCGGGGCAACAGGGAGACACAGATCCCCCCCCCCAGCCCTCCCCTCTTTTCTGGCCCTGGGGGTGAGAGCAAAGTCTTTATCCTCACTCTCTCTCTCTCTCCCTTGTTTCCTTTCTGCCTCCAGCACTAGCGTTTGTTCACAGCCTCCAGAGCCAAGCTGTGTGTTCCTCTGCACAATACTCCTTCAGTGACTCTTCATCCTCTCAATGTTAATCAATCTTCCTCCCACAGGAAGTGAGCAGCTGACAGGAGAGGGGGGTGACGCGAGGGTTAAGAGATTGACGGAATGATCATGAGCCGTTTTCAGACGTGACCTCTTCTGATTTCCTTGTGTTTATCAGTGCAGATTATTATCAGGGCAGGTAAAAATGTGTAAAAAGGCCAGAATCATAGCACGCGTTTCAGAAGGCCTCAAGGTCAAACCTCTTAAACATGCATTCTGATGAGAACAGTGTATAAGATCAAATTTAATTTTCTTTTGGAAAATACCAGCACTTTTAAAGCTGGAAATTAGCAGCGCATTTCAAAGTGTACAGCACTACACATGTGCAGGGTTTCATTTTCAGAGGATGTAGAATTTTTCTGTGATAAACTCATTTCCTGTAAAAAGTGGGTCAGCGTTTGAGCCTGTGTGACAGAACGCTTATTCCCACACGACGCCCGTACAGTGCAGAACGAATCAAAAGCCCTTATGACCACTATCGAGTCCTGATTCTGCATCGGAGCTGGCCCACATTTCAAAAAGGGAAAAAACAAACGGCGTCAACATATTTGCGCGCACACACACACACACACACACACACACACACACACACACACACACACACACACACACACACACACACACACACACACACACACACACACACACACACACACACACACACACACACACACACACACACACACACACACACACACACAGCTCCAGCTCCACATCTCACAGCATCTGTTACAGGACCAGCTTCAACATACAAGAAAAACGCTTTCTCATTTAATGGTGACTGGAGATTTTCTCTCGAAGGACCACAGCTGACAAAATCCAGGCTCACAAACTAACGACTGGACATTTTCTGACTCTCTCCACTTGGCTTTGAAAATGTACCTGAGCTCAAACTACAAAATTCACTCCAGCAACCAATTACATTTCAGATGACATGTGCACGACAGGACCGACCGGAGAAATAAAATATTGAAGTGGCTCACGACAAATTGTGACAATATTAGTCAGGAGGATTCACCGAGGTAGCACCCACAGTACGAGGACATACACGACAAGGTGGAGAGATTGTATATTTAAAAAGGTGGATATATTGTAGATTGGCCAGTGAATGAAGAGAAGAGAGAGAGAACAGGAGATAAAGGGAAGGAAGAAGAGAGGGAGGCAAGATTAAAGTAGAGTCACAGTGGTTTCTGCAATGTCATCGAGGTAGGAAACGGATCTTGATATTCAAACACACGCACACGCACACGCACACACACACACACACACACACGTTCAAACAACAGTGGCTGTTCTTCACAACCTCCTCGGATGAATGCTCGAGGTGAGAGTGCTTACGAGAGGTAGAGTAGAGGGGACAGGTGTTGAAGTTTCAGGGTGTCAGAGGGGGTAATTGGGGGGGAGAGGGTAGGGGGGGGGCGGGTGTACTTACGTTGCAGTTTGAGGACTGGTTTAGATTGGGTGCGGGTCCGTCAGTGCACTCTGCAGCGTCAGCACTGCAGGACTGTTTGCTGTGCTCATACTCCTTCAGCTACGTGGAGAAGAAGAGTTTAGAGAGGCAGAGGAACAGGGGGGGGGGGGGGGACCACCCACTCTCACCCTGCGTGCGACATGTGCACACAGACACACAATAGGGGATAGGATTCTTTTTATGTGTCATATTCAATTCAATTTGAGTTCTATAACTATCATATAATATAATATAATATATAATATTGTCTTTTGCACACTCTGTCTAAATATTCTTACACTCATAGTATATTATATTACCCATTGTATAGTCAAATACTTATATTCATACCTCTACTATATAATATATATTATATCATACTCTCTGTATATTCTTTGTAAACATAAGTCTATATACACATATTTATACATGTGTACATGTTATATTACTATTATTATATCACTATTGCTATTATTATTATATATACTGTTGCTGCCATTATTACTATATACTGCTTTTATATAGGTATAATTACTATCATATATAAATGTATATTATGTTATATTATATACTGTACTATTCTTATATACTGTCTAACAATAACATTACCATCATATCATCAGTACTAATAACATCATCTTGCCACTGCACTTTATCTGCCCATTTTATTTTATTTTATCTTGTGCTTCTGTTTTTTATTCTTTCTACCTCAATATTTTTTATTTTATTCTACTGTATTGTATTTTATTGTATTCAAATATACCGGCTGCTATGACAACTTAATTTCCCTTCGGGGATGAATAAAGTACTCTATCTATCTATCTATCTATCATATATAATTTTCTCAAGGCACTTTATGTTGACTTTTGTCTCAAATACTTATGTTTGCCCTACTGAGCACACATAAATCCTACTTGATCTGAAAGGAGAAGTGAATATTATTGGGTTTGCACTCCACCACATCCCTGGACACATATTGCATATCACTGGATTGACTATGAAAAGAAACTCAATATGTTGATCAGTGATACAGACAAGCACAACATATATCTGTCCATCAGTGAGTGATTGATTGGTTTGTTTGAGTGTCAATCACTAGAGAGAGAAGCTGAGATCAAAAGATCATAATCATAAAAATCATAATTCTGGAAAACATTTTTTTTTTTTAGATCCGCCTTGTGGAGAATCATCCAGTGCCGAGATGCTGCTGGACGGTCCCACTACCCAGGAGCAAGGCATCAGAAAAGTTGATTGACAGGAAGGAAGGAGGGCAGATGAAGAACGAAAGAAAGAAGGAAAAAACAGATCACCAGAAAATTGATTGAGGGTCAGAAAGATAAGAAAGAAAAATTTGAGGAAAAGCCAAATAATTATCCACCACGTCAACCTAGAGAGAAAAACCACAATGCACCAGTGCGTCGCCCCAACAGATGGCGCTGTGGAGTTACTACAACCATCAACCCCACCAGTAAGAACTGATCAACACACCCACACACACTCTGAGAGCCCACACCCCATAATCCCCAGTGTGTGTTTGAGTGTGTGTGTGTGTGTGTGTGTGTGTGTGTGTGTGTGTGTGTGTGTGTGTGTGTGTGTGTGTGTAAAAATGACGATTCAGGATTAAAATGCAGGGCGGGTGTAGGGGTTAGTAAAAGTGAGTCATTTTAGTAAGAAGGAGAGAAGGAGGCAGGAGAGTAATCCAGGAGGGGGTGAGGGGATCTGGGAGGTGTTGAGGGAAAGAGGAGGAGGAGGAGGAGGAGGAGTAGGGGGCCCGGCATGTGGGAGGAAGGTGCAACAGATGAGGCGGGAGGTCGGTGGCGTCTTCCTACCCGAGCTAGGGCCTCCTCCACGGTGATCATCTTCTCCTTCACCATCATCATCAGCTGGATCCGCTCCTCGTCGCTCATGGTGATCTCGCTGGCCACGTAGCCGATGTCCTCTCCTGGTGGAGGAGGAGAGCAGGTCAAAGGTCAAATATGAGGAGAGATATATTCCAGGAGGGGAGCGGTAAAACTGTGCCACACAAACCTTTGGACGTCTGCCGCATGCTGGGTTTGTGCGGAGACTTGCGGAAGTTCTGCCAAAAAGATTTGTTCTTCTTCTTGTTGTCCCATTTGCCTAAAGGGAGGAAAGCATCGGTCACAGGGA
>NC_083653.1:9716516-9761516 GCF_963576545.1 Limanda limanda | reverse complement strand
CGCTGGCCGACCCTATGCGGTGTAGGTGAAAGTTTGCCCCCCCCCCCCCCCCCCTTCCTCTGCACTTTGAAAAATGAACATGCTGGAAGCGTTGGAGAGTCTGGATTGAGTCAGACGTGGAAGTGTGAGTGAGAATGATATGTCTGACAGCGTTTTTTTGTACGCGAGTGGGATGTGAAGCGTTAGTCATTTTCAAAATAATTAAGCTGGGAGCAGCGTTTACGCTTCAGAATGAGGATTCACAACCGCAGAGGCGCGATTCTGAGAGAAATCATTTGGAAAATATGCAGAAGTTGCACAAGTATAAAAAAAATTAAGAGAAATTCCTAGTTTCCCACTGCACTGAGGTCTTTTATGGTCATCATGATGTAAAAGTTGCACAGACCCATATACCGGTGCAGTTCGAACTGTGTGACCGCTCTGAATGTCCGTGTCGCCTGCACAAAGACAATGATGGTGCACTTCTACACCTGCATCATTGAGTCCATCCTCACCTCCTCCATCACCATCTGGTTCGCTGCTGCCACCACTAATGACAAAAGGAGACTGCAGCGGATCATCCGATCTGCTGAGAAGGTGATCGGCTGCAATCTGCCATCTCTACAGGACCTGTTTAACTCTAGGACCCTGAGGCGTGCAGGTAAGATTGTGGCCGATCCCTCTCACCCGGGTCACAAACTCTTTGAGGTTCTCCCCTCGGGCAGGAGGCTGCGGGCCATCAGGACTAAAACCTCCCGCCACAAGACCAGCTTCTTCCCGACTGCAGTGGGCCTTATCAACAAGGCCCGGGACCCCCACCTGACTCGGACTTTTATTCCACCCCCACACCTCTAGGATGTGTTAATTTAACACATTATATCATATATTATATTATACTGCACTACATTGCATATTGCAATATGACACTGTTAACTGTTTTGCATTTAGCATTTCACTTTTTACTTCACTTTTTATATTTTATATTTTTATATATTTTTATTCAGAAATGTTTATCTCAAAATAAATGTTACTTTGTATAAATATTGATAAAAAGTGAGTAAATAAGAAGTAAACAGTGAGTAAATATATACTGGTTTCCCATTTTTTACTGCTCTCCATGCATGTTGTATTTATTGCGTCTTTAGGTTCCATGTTCATTGTTTGCACCAATTACCAGAGCAAATTCCTTGTATGTGTGAACGTACTTGGCAATAAAATACTTCTGATTCTGATTCTGACATGCTCCAGGTTCAATACATCCACCTACTTCAATGGAATGGAACGTAGGATCGGGAGCATGGAAGGAGGGCGAACCTCATCTTAGTATGAACGGAACCATGGGTGAGTTCTGTATGTGTGAGCAGAACGAGAACGAGCTCTCAGGGGAGACGGAGGGCGGACAGTGCGGTTAACCCCTCGACGTGGAGACCCTTATCTTATGAATCACAGGTTTGACTCCTTTCCTGTGTGACCAGGGAAGCTGATAAACCAGCACGTAGCATGTCTGGACACACAGCTGTGTGTCTGCTGGCAGTTTTTTACCGTGCTCAGCATAAATCACAACAACAACGCACACATGTACGGCGACTGGGCGTTTATCTGCGATGCTGGGCCACCTGGAGCGGGGGGGGGGGGGGATCTCCGGTGACCTCGTCCAGACAATGAGAGGCGGTGACCCCGTGCGACAGGAAGAGCAGAGGGACGACCTTTTCGGGGGGGGGGGTCATGGAAGACGTTGGAGGTGGCAGGGAAGAGGAAGACTGAAGGTCATGTGGCGGTAAAATAGAAAATCAAACCCACAGAATGCACCAATTGCAAAAAATTAAAGAGGATTTGAGTGCATTGTAAGTGTGGGAATATTGACACTGCTGAGCAACTGTCTCTGCAGTAAATAGCGGTTCCATGAATCTGTTGCAATTCCTCGACCACAAGTGAATAAATACGCTGACAAGCTCCTTTAGTTTCCCAGCATGCTGGTGTTGTTCTATTCCTCACATGGCACGGCTTACGTTTCCATCTGATTATTAGTTGCGTAACCTTTGGATTTCTACATGCAGTTGCACAAATGCCTCTCGTTGAGACCGATCGTCAGAGTCGGGAACGGCGGTGTCTCGCCTCTGTGCACACGTACGCTTGTCATCAGGTTCCATTTACCGCCGCTGATAAGCATGAGGTCCCCTCTCTGCAACAATGCCCACCAAGCAATCACCTTCCAAAAACAGGAAGTCTCCGGTCCAGAGCCCCCCACAGCCCTCTGGGAGTGCTCCGTCAGCATCGCTTGCATACCGGGGGATCGTGGGAGCTGTGCCCGCCCCCCCCCCCCGACAAACCCGACGAGAGGGTGGCACAGCCGCCAGCTGAAGTCTGGGTAATCTCCCCCGGGTGCTTTTGTCCCCGCGGAGAGGTGATGATGGGGGTATCCGTGTCCGTGTGTGCGAGGGGTTTATGCATTGTGCTGCCGCGAGGAATATGTCTGAGGAATGGGAAAGGAGGTGTGTGTGTGTGTTGGGGGGGGGCTTGTCCATCAGCCTGCCTGTGCACGATAAATCATTCTACCTGGAATTCCCATTCACCGCAGTGGAAAGCGCACAATAGGCTGTGTAATGGAGTGCAGAACATGGGGTGAATGCGAGCGCTGCCAGTGAAGGATGGATTACAAAAAAAAAAGAAAGAGAGGTCCTGAGGGGCGGGGACGGAGGAGACTTTGTCCTTCGAGCATGAAAACTTAAAAAAATGAGGTTAATTCGATAAAGATGATACAGAGCGCCTCCCCCCACTTACTTTCACACTGGAGCTGGGGCTTGGGGCTTTGTAAGAAGAGAGGGAAGAGTCAAAGTGGCAGAGGTGAAGAGAGGGGTGCATGTCGAGTTCCATTAGAGACCAGCTGAAGACTCGTGGTAGAAAAAGCCGGTTTAATTTCGAGGAAGGGGAGGAAAAGAAGAGAAGAGTACAGTCTGGGGGATTTTTCCGGGCCTCTCGAGAACAGCAGAGAGACGTCATTCCAGAAAGATCGGACATCTGGTTCCCATCATCCTCAGCATCTGCCTGCGCGACATGTACAGCCACAGGAGAAGAGATCACGCCTGTGGTATGCGCTTCCTCTGCCGCACGTGGTCGTCGTCACGTGAACACGACAAGTTCCACCGCGGGGGGGTCACGCGTAGGTGACGGAGCCGAACCAATTCAGATAATGAAGAAAGATGGAGATAAGATTTGTTTCGACTTTGGCCCAGGCGAACATGTGATCGGGGCTCCACCAGGGCTCCCATTTCCACTGATCTTAAAATCTCCAGTCGTCATCTGGCTGTGAGCAAACAATTGTCCTTTCCTAAGACAAACCAAGCAAACCCAGCGACTATAAAGCGGTCAAACGTGTGCGAGTGCAATGAATTTGGATCTTTTCAAATGTTCAATGCACACAAAATGTGCAAAAAGTGAGCACACACACACTTTGTGTTACAGGAACCAGTGAAAAGGAACCCCACCCTTGCCCAGCTCCATCCTGCTCTTTCATTCATGACTCTTTGCTGTAATCCTCTGCTGATCACCCTCTCTCCGACTCCCCCTCTCCCCCCCGACGGGACACAAAGGCAGGAAGGAAGCGTGGACGGCCGGAGGACGGCTGCTGGACCGAGCAGGTCGCTGGTTTTTCTTCGACCGCAGCAGGGATGTGACTGAGGGACCGACCGCTGCTCGTATGTTTTATATCTCTAAATGTTGGCAGTTCATTTCCAGCTAACTTTCGTCTTAACATTCATTAGATGCCGTTTCATCCATTTCATCATTACCGCTATTGCAAGTTATCTTGCAAATGATTGCAGCAGTGCATAAATGGAAGGATCGAGGGTGGAAGCGTGCGATGCATTAGTAAGAAGTCGTTTTGGGATGTTACCTTAAAGCAAAATTTATCTGATAATGAAGTCAACTGGCTGATGATTATAACATCATATCTTCAAACATGAGTCTTATTGATATTTTGATGTAAAAGCAAATTAGCGAATTACACAAAATCTCAAACTAATTTAAAAAAGCTTAGAAATCACGTTTATTTGTACAGTGAGTGTATATCGTTCATTTTATGTATTTTTTATTTAAATTCCCTCTTATTCTCTTTATATATTCAGTCCCCAGCATATTAACTGTAACAATATATTCAAATCTGCATTTTCATTTGTGTTTCAGGTCGGTAAAACCTGTGCCGATCACCACACTCATCTATGAGCTCAGGGGTTTCTACTTGGGGAGGCGACCTCTGCACCCGCTGGGCGACCTTTTGTACAAGCTGTCAGGTACGAGATCTATCATCAGTGTCATGAGCTGCATCTGGATGTGCGTGCGGTTCCATTTCCATCTTTAGGTGCAGACACACAGACAGGCCGAGTGCGATGCATGAGGCGTGTAAACGGTTTGATGAGATCCAGACCCCGGCCTGTGTTGCACATTGTGTTGACATGGAACAGACACACGTTTCAATCCGCGCGCATTTCATGCTTCCACTCTGGCTCCGATCACGTGTAACAGTAATGAACTGGGAGGAGAGAAAAAAGATAAACTTACTTTCTGTCTGTTTCAGGAGTCGACACCTCACTGCTGAAGCCTAATGATTCCTGAGGACGAGAGACGAAGACAGATGTTGGACTGAAGTTTTTTAGCCAAAGCATGTGTGTACACCTCCAGAGCTTAATGTCTCTGCCTACCTGGATTTCATTACGGAGCTGCAGAGACGTGCCGCTGGAGTCCTGTTTCTCCTGAAAAGAATGTCGGGGAGAGAAGAAAGAAAGGGAGAAGAAAGAAGGTCGGGTGTCAGAGTCACATAATAACACAGGGACATGAAAAGCCAGGACAAAACGGAGAGGACTAGAAAGGTTAAACAAGTAGAAACAAGTGCATGTGGAGAGGGAAGGTCAGTTGACTATAGAAACAGTGGACGCTGTGTTTGACAAGGCCCTCATGTGGGAAAGACGTCCTCCGGTCAAGTTCATGCAGACACACTCGCGTGTCATGACAACAAACACTGGCACGTGTGTGTGTGTGTGTGCGCGTGTGTGTGTGCCCTTCCATCGACAAGTCACGTCTTGCTCCAGGTATCGGAACCGGCCAGACTCGTTTCAACTGTTATAGAATGCAGATGGCCGGGGGTGCAGCCGAGTGAAGCACGACAAAAAGTGCCCACGTCATCGAGAATTCCACACCGTGATCACAATGGCGCTGGTGTGCACCTCCCTCCACACGCGATATCACCAGCTGGTTAACGTAACATCTTCACAACACAACACACCTCCTCTGACTGAGGTAAATGGCAGGAGAAAGTGGTGTACCCGGAACTGTCCTGTATAAATCCAGTGGAAAATAACACCATTACAGCCTCATGGCGTCTGTATGGCGTCTGTTTTCACCGTTACACGCTCTGGAGCTCGGCGACAGTATGTCTAAAGCAGGTGTTCACATCATGACATATCCAGATCCAGATGTACCTGGAACCACAGACTTCTGCAGACAGACGAGAGGAGAATCACAGCAAGTCTGCATCTTAGATTTCGACCTGCAGCATGTGATCGTTAAAAGCCAATGAGGAGCTCCGATGGACTGCTCGACCACATAGCTTCTTGGTGGTGTGCCTTTCGATCGCTGGTGGAGGAGGTGACCTTATTCCTTGTGCCTGTGTCTCATACAGTGGGCTTTTTAAAGCACCATGGAAACAGATGGGTTCAACACATTGCTTCAGGGAAGAGACCAGATTCTTCATGTTTCCATGACTTTCAGATTGCCATTATGTCAGCGTTGTTCATTTCGATTCTCCTCACTACACAATGAGAAATGTGTGGCTCTACTCTCTGTATCCACGGCCTGGGAATGAGCTAAGATCAAGTTCACCAACAAAGGCTTTTAGTCAAAGTGAGACTCTTTGTAATGACCTATTTGTTTTTGCAATATTCATGGGTCAATGCTATGGTGTTGTTGAGATTCACAAAAGAGAAGAGAAAACCACTGAACACAAGTTCCTCGTTTCACTTTCAGTCTGACTTTAAAATGTTATGATGGAAAGAGAAGAATTAAGGAAACATCTTATGATGCATTGTCTGTGATTATATCTCCATCAGTAAATGTGTGTCATCATGTGTCTTATGTATTCAAAGGAGGGTTGGAATGACTCTTGTTCTTTGTTTCTCTTTGTGAGCAAGGAGATTAAGACAAAACCGTCCCTGGTGTGAGGTTGACAAAGGGTTTAGAGGTCTCATATGACAAAGAGCCGACCAGAGACGTCTTTCTATCAGACATGAAGATGGTCAAAGCTAAAGCTGTGTTGAACTTCTTCATCTCACACAGAATATCCAGCTTCAGGAACATTTAAACTAGTTATTTTATTAAAAGATAAGAATGCTTGGATAAAAGATTTGACATTAGCGGGGTGAAGATGGCTACAAGACCCAGAGGAAGCAAGATGACTAATGCTACATTCCTAAAAACAGTCGCTGAGACTTTTTGCTGCTGTCACAAAGCAAAAGACAAATGGAATCTGGAGTTTCCCCCAAAATGAAAAGCAGGAATAGGAAACTTAAAGATGCATCATCCTCTTGCACTGCACACCCATATAATAGATCGTAAGGCGACAGTCACAGGAAGCTGAAAGCATGATTCCTCCATCACATCATGCTTCCTTCTAATCAGAGCGACCTCACGTTTGACCTTGTTTTTCTTCTGTGGCACAGCTCTGGGGTCGTGAGTACGATGCTTCCACGCCCTTGCACACTAAGCATGAGTAATACTTTAAGGACTTGGTCAGGAGTGACATACCCTCCTTTAAGAGCTCTTCAAGAGCCGGGAGCCTGCGGGTCAAATGAGCAGAGAAGTGCTGAGGTGGCTAAAAGCCTCAAAATTGGCCTGAACCCTCCACTTATCACAGCTGTAATCGCCTGAAGACAGAGTGCGAAGGTGTTGGCGAGACAGACTGGCGGACTTTAATGTTAACTTCAGCGCTGCTTGTCCTCCCAGTTCATTTGCCTGCTCATCTATTTGTCTGTCACAGCGATCAGGCAGGCAGACGCACAGGTCCGGAAGTTTTTCTTTGGTCGGGGGAGTAAATCAGGCCACGCAGGAAGAGCCCAATAGAATCCGTCCGTCCCCGGGAATACAGGGATTCCCATAAGTCAGGGAGCAGGTACCTATCTCAGGTCATAAAAGCTTAAACCAACAGGCGTGCAGCCGTGCGGTGTTTGTTCTCATCACATTGCACAGGCTGTGCACGAGGAAAATCTGGGACAGGCCGGTGTGCCTTTTGTTTGGCAAAGGCAGAGCTTATGCAAGACAAATAGATATCCTTTAGAGAGGCACGGCTCTGGCAGTCCTCAGACAACTGCATTGTGCCCAATAATGGGGGCGTGCTTTATGAAAAAGCATAAAGAAGGAGACGCACAATGAGCAACATGTGTGCTCGCATGCTTGTGCATACTTTCACAGAGGTAGTGGCAGTTCTGCTATCACATCCTCTTTGATACAGTCAGTATGTCAGACCTGCTGGTAGTCAACTGGTTGTAATTAATTTTAGAAACACACAACCACGCTGTCAAATCAACACACGGACCCCGATATGGGCACAAACACGCCGCCAAAGACAGGTACCCAAACTAAGGAGCACCTACACACACACACACACACACAGCTCGCCTCCACTTCCACAGATAGAGCCTCAAAGGAGCCGATACAAAGCAGCTCTCTGTTCCTCCCTCTCCTCCTCAGCTTCCCCTTACCCGCCGTGTGAGAGAGTCATCTCCGACATGGTAAGAGGCAGCGAGATGGCGAAAAAAGACAAGGAGAGGAAAAAACAAACAAATACCTATGTCCCGTTCGTCTGACACTGCAGATATGCGGGATGAACTTGTCACCGAGAGGACATTCTCTCAGAGCTGTGCACCGCTAATGGGGAAGCAGACGAATATGGTGGAGAACTTGCCACAGTTTCTGAAAGAGAATATCTGATCAATGCACATTTTGGGGGGAAGGGGGTAGTGTGTGAAAACCTTAGTTCTCACACTCCCACAGGGAGTATGCTATCCTTTACATGAACTTGCAGGCATCAACTTGAGATACTGCCCCAGTTACCCTGAATTGGCATGTATGCGTGTGCGTGTGCTTTTCCTCCAGATGTCCAAAGGGTTTGTTTGTGCACAATCTTCTCAGTGTGTAGATATGCGTGCGAGTGCGATGCAAACGCACAACTCTTGATTGTTTAAGCGTGACTGAATTGAGTTAAAATAAAAGAAGTCAGTAAGGGAGAATACAAGAGAGAGATCCGGCTAATGAGGATCACGATGTCGGCCGACAGGGAAACTGAATCGGCCCAACACACACACACTGACACACCCACCAACAAACACACACAGGAGAAAGTGACTGCAAGTCTAATCCCTGCATTGCTCTTGATCATTAACCCAGAAACTACAGCTAAATTCTGTTTTGCTGCTGCAGGAGCGAGTCTGTTAATGAGAGGGAAAAGATGGAAATACACACGAGTGCTGAATAGCAGCATTCGGTCCAAACACGACTGCAGGGCCCACCACAGACACGAGTTCCCACAGCAGAGCTACTGCCAACCTCAGAGGCAAACGTAGGCATGTATGCGGCAGAACTGGAGTCCAGGTGGCTTCGTGGATTCATGCCAACTGGAATGGTTGACTAAAACTGGGTGGGCAAGTTCCGCTAGGTGGGACTGCACATGGTGAGGGACGGGCACCAACTGGAATGCATGAAAAAGACGTTAGCTGTGGGACCGGTAGGGCCTGGTGCAATCCTGCAGAACTGGCTCATTTTCGAAGATCTTCTGGCAAGATGGGAATGCATTCGCTTCTGATTACACGCTCACGCAAACACGGTATATTCGTTATCTCAGTGTAAACCAGTCTGTGTGTGTCACGTCTGAGCTGCTCCATGTTAAAATTCATTTACGAGAGACAGAAAACCATCGGTCACACCTCTATCCACTTCCTTTCCAGAAGTTTAGAGAGTGTGTGCATGTGTGTGTGTGTGTGTGTGTGTGTGTGTGTGTGTGTGTGTGTGTGTGTGTGTGTGTGTGTGTGTGTGTGTGTGTGTGTGTTCTTGCAGCACAGCGGGCCTGCGTGCCTACAGTGCGGAGCATTCCTGGGCCTTGTGGATCATTATTGTTTTGGTATTTCAGGACAAATACCAAACTTATTACAAATTCCAATGACAGCCGGGATCCAAATACAGACTAATAAATCATACAGTGCAATTACAAATACACCACTGGCTTTCCACAAGGGTTATGCCAATAATGGGGCTATGCACACATCACTTGAAAGTAATCTTTTAGCAACAGTCCCTGCTGTTGATTTGCGACATTTCTAAGCAAAACCCCGAAGAATGGGAAGAATAAATAATCAGCTTCGCTTGTCTTTCTTCTGCACTGTAGTTTTAACCCAGCTGAACTGGCCCACTTTGACGGGAGAGCTTTCATGCAGGCGTCAGCACATCAGCCCCACACTGGTCCTCACCTTGTGGCAAAACAAAACACACGTCTGTACATGCGTCTTGACCCCGCCTGTCGAGCCACTCAGCTAGAAAACCATAACAGAGCATTCCGGAGGGGAGCGCATCGACGTGACACCAGCTGAGATCGTTCTCTCTCTCTCAAGAATTTCAATTATGAAGTCAACAGTGACCGAGGGATTTGGGGTGAAAGGGTTTAATCTTCACCGCCTGTTTATTGCCCACAATCCTGAAATTACCCCGAAGGACATTGACAGCGGTTAATGTTGCAATGTCTCATTATGATTCACAGCATGTAGAAATGTGTTAAATTGATCCTCTTACAAGCACAAATTCCAAAATGATGCATATCTATATTGCAATGTACTTCATTTGTTTAACCACAGCGGTTTGAAAGAGACGATAACATCTAGTTTGATGTTTTCCTCCTTCGGCGATGCACAATTATCCACCAACCAGTCTCTGCATGTCTGAAGATCCCTCATCTGGCTTCTGAGTCCATTTAGACGTTCAAAGACAGTCACACCAGCAGTAAAAATACATGATGGACACATAAAGTTAAAGTAGATCTGATAAAGTGTTTTAGTCACTTCAGATTCAAGCGGGTTAAATTAGAGTTGAGCCTTTATTACCTTCACCAAGGAGGTTATTGTGTTTGCAGGATTTCACAAAATCTAGAATTTTTTCACTTTCTTAAACATCTTTGTTGATTTCTCAGATAATTATTTATGTTTCTTTCATAAGGGAACGTTTGAGCCTTGCAGACGCGTTGTCTCTATAGATCAATGACAAATGCTTAAAGTTTTGCCTGTACTGATATACCTATTCAAAATTAAAGGATTAAATAGCACGACGAGCGCAGATAGCACAAAATCATTTTCTTTAAAAGCGTCTTCTGAAAGTTTCTGAAAGGCTGAAAAGGAGATTGAGAGGAACTTGGAAAACATGTATAAACTCTGTAATTATGTGTGGAAATTCAATTATATGCTTGTCAACAGACTCACGTCAAGCTTGATGTCTTCGTAATTTGTTAAAAAGGTAGAATAAACAAGGATTATACACTTATTTATACAGCTTATGTTGACAGCAATCACATCATCAATTGTCCAGAAGATAAACCTGCTCAAAGGATGAATCGGAAAATTTCAACGGTAATCTTTACTCTTTGGAGTGACCCTTCACCGACCCGTCCCTTGAATCCACACGTTCTGTCGAAGTTGCTGAACTCGTTGCTCCTTCTCAATACTTCCTGTGTGCATCACCAAACCAGCATGCCAGCGAGAGCCACCCAAACGCATGTTGTCCGTAGAGGCGCTGGGAAACTGCACATGGCAGCGCAAACCCATAGGTCACATTCCCAAAAAGGAGGATGTTGTTTTAACCTCTTGTTTCCCTGCTACTCATAAAACCAACAGGAAGATGTATAGATATGACCGAGCGGAGACCAAACAGGAAGCGGGTACGTCGATGGTCCTCTCTCAGAGAGCCTCTATCGTCAGCCACTGATTGGGAGAGCTTCACATTTAACCACAACAGAGACAGAGAGGAGAGAGCTGCCAGATATGTCGTGCATGGGAAAAAACTATGTTTACAATTTTGATCAGTGCACTTGCACGAGTCTGAGAAAGTTTAATAAGAGCTCTTCTCTTTTCTCTCTGGTGACCCTGGACACTAAACTGCCAAATTTGATTATCAGCTTGCAAGCTAAGTCCCAAAAGTCATCAAACGTGAACCTTGCACTCCTCTCGTATGTGTTTGCCCTTGCACTGTGACCTCCTTTTATTTCAACCTCTGCCTCTTCTTAAACATGAGTGCGAAGCCAGGAAAGGTCAAAGTTGGGCTGAACTTTGCTCTCAGACTCGTACGACCATGCTGACCAGAGCTGATGCGGATTAACTGGGAACGACAAATTCACCTCAAAATAAAGTTGTGTGTGACCTATCATTTTTTTATAGCGACCAAAAAAAAAGGCTACAATGACCGGGGAGGGAGTTGTTCTTGCGGAGGCCTGATTGCTTCGCCACCATCCTGTACCCTTTAAAAGTGACAGGTCTCTCCCTATAGGCCACGTCCCTCAGGAGGGCCACTTGACTCAAGCCCCCCCCCCCCGTTATCGTGGCTCTCAGACATTGTGACTTTCTCGTACCATTTTCCTATTGGCCCTCGGAGAGACGGCTGCATGACTTTGCCTTGCAGCCACAGACTTCTGGACACACTTCACAAGCTGCAATCGTCATTCGCTGCTCTTTCTGACTGGGACTGTTCATTCCGCTGTCAGCTCATCTGAGCCTCTTGCCTGTCTCTCTCCCCGTCTCCTCCAGCGTAAAAAATTCCCTTTATTTTAAAATTTGGCTCTACAGATACTGTGCCACCGCCTTTGAGACTATGACGGCGTCGAGTCTGGTGGAAAAAAATCAAGCTAAATGAACGATGCTGCCCGAGTGAAGGGATTTGGTAGAGCAACAAGGCTCCGGTAGACTTGAATGTTCCCCAAATCTAAATTTAGAGAAGGTACTGAACCAAAATGTGAGGCAAAGTTCGCTCCACACAGCGTGGGTTGATGCTGCGCTTTTGAATGCTCTCTCAAAAAGGTGTTGTCTGACCTATATTCCTTCCTTCGTGTCTTTTTCCACCTCTCCCTTCTTTCTGTTGGTGCCAAACCTTGCAGAGTGGCGGGACAGCTGCAGGCTCTCACACATTCCCCCCCCCCCGAGCACCACTTCTCCTCTTCATTCCCCTCATCCTCCTCCCTCCGTCTTCCTCTGCTCACATCCTTATCCTCCTCCTATGTGCCGGGCTTCAGGCGCAGGGCCCACTCAGCTCTTTCGCTCTCTTCTTCTACGCAGGCTGAAAAAAATCTCTCCTTATTGCTTCCTCTTCCCCTGTTTTATCTCCTCAGGATGAGACCTTCCCAAACTATTAAACATCAAGAGATATTCCTTATTGTTACTGGAAAACTCGCGTGATTGGAAACAGAAAATATGAAAGTCTGCAGCCACACAGAGAAAATGTTTTACCTATGATTGGACGTAAGAAATGTATCTATACCCATCTACAGCTACAACGTGTTATGCTTTCCCGGCCCTCTCCCTGCGAGAACAGGATGTCTGTCGTCTGCAGTCATTAGAGGAAAGGGCAAAATAAATCAGCTATCGACCCGAGCGGTACCTGTCAGCCCAACCAAAACCATATGGCCCTTCTTGAAGCGGAGGAGGCCTGCAGCTAAACTGGAAAACCAGGAATGACAGACAGAAATAAAGGAACTTTTTGAACTGAGGCTAAAATAAGAAGAGCTGAGGTAACCTGATATCAATGTTTGCCAAATCTGGAGCTTCAATGGGAAAAGGGTTGCAGGGAGGTTATTTGTTTGCATTTATTTGATTTCTAAAGCTTCAAACGACTTCAAATCACCATGAATAAATCATATGAAGTTAGCATCGCACTCAGCACTCGCTCTGGTTTTGTATGTGGGCCTTCAGTGGCAGCACCAGCAGCATTCCTTCAAACGCTTGCCTGCAGCTTGGCAACCAGAGGGGGTGCCCCACTACCCTACATCCTTATGAGAAGGACCCCCCGAACCTCCCCCAGGAGCCTTCACAACAACAATGAGTTCACATCCGGAGAATGTGTCCTGCCTTTGGTGAAAGTCTTAAAAAGGTCCAGTGTGTAGGCTTCGGGGAAAGGGATCTAATGTTGATAACTATGTTTTTAGTCACGTATAATCACCTGACACTGAGATCTGTGGTGTTTTCGTAAGCTTAAAAAAAAAAAGACCTTTACATTAAATTGAGAGTGGGTCCTCTTCCTCTCAGTCTGACATGTTTTACTCATATCTCCCAGAACTGAAACACGAAACACCGGCTGCAAACAGAAGACCTTTCCCGTTTTTATGTTACCGGAAGACAATCATGGGTTGTCCTGCACACGATGAAGGGGAGGGTGAGGTGAGGCGAGGTGAGGGGGTTTGCACCACTGCATGCAACCGAAATCCTTCACACTGAACCTTTAAACCTTAGCACACATTCATATTCCTTCTGTTGCTATTTTTTCTGTGCCAGGCTGTTGGTTAAGACTGTGGAAATTGCACGGTGCTTGAAAAAGAGGGTTTTTAGGGTCATTATTAACGGATTTGCAAAAACAAGCTTGAAGCAATCTGCGGGCCTGTGGGCTGAGGAATGAGGGAGAAAGGGTGTTGTTGTTGTAGTGTGTGTGTAGTGTGTGAGTGTGTGTATGTGTGAGCATGCCTTTACCATGTCGAGCTCTTGGGAAACTCGTCGTTTGCGCAGCTCCTCCACACGATCGCTGACGTCACTGAAGCAGGTGTTGTAGTACTCAGAGTACTCCTGTGCAAGGTCATCTATGTTGCCCAGAGAACCATCCTGGAGAGAGGAAGAGAGGAGGAAAAAAGTTCAGCCAGGGGCCGACAACATCCTGAGAAAGTAGATAAAAGATGTTGATGCAAAATCTCCATTTGGACTCGTTTTTCGAAACAAGTGAATCGGGACTTTACTTCAAAACGAAATCTGTGCCACAGAGACGGGAAAATCCTGATCAAGTTCGTCACCTTATAGTGACGAGCACGTGTTTCTTCATCTTATTTTCCAATTTTTCTAAATTTAGTTAACCTTCAACGAATGCAAAACACACACACATTTGCAGGCATGTGTTGTTCCCACTCCCCGATCTGCTTACAAGTTCAACACAAAAACCTAAAAATACCCCTCAATAAAAGGTCTGTGTATTTGGAACATAAATTGATTGTTATCATCCCCCTCATTCAGCGAGTGTCTTTGGCGAAACCGTGGTTTGTTCTGAGGTTTTGTCTACGGCGAGGCTCATATCTGAGATGCCCTTTCCCTCCTCAGACGTTCCACCGGACTCCAAACCAAACACACTCTTCCGGGTTGCCGCAGTTTAGATCAGCACAGTTCCTGTCTTTGTCTGAAGATTTGTGTTTAGGAATCAGGGAGGAAACTGTGCGACAAACAGTAATGGGTCACCTATCGGAGTAGCCTTTGAGTATAATGCTCAGGGATCGGCCCCTGGGTTACCTCTGGAGACATTAATAGTGTCATGACTACAGACCTGGCTTCTACGGAAACGAGTCAGCAAACACTCAGGTCTCGTTTCATGGAGCCAGATTATTATGAGTTAGTTGGGATCAGATCCTTTTACATCAGTCTCTGTTCCACTTTAGAAATACGAACAAATTCATCTTTGATTTGATTTTTTCACCACTGCAAAAAAAATGGAAAACTGAATTGATTCCTTCAGACTTTCTGAAGGCTGTCTAGTCGAGTCTTATGTGTGAAGTGACAGAAGACAGACCCCGATGTCTTGCCTCAGTCGAAATGTAGGCCATCCTGGCAGTGACGGCCGACCGCTGAATATTCATCAGTGTTGATCTAATCTGTGCCAGGCAGACAGCTAGCATGGAGTCACTGTGCAGGGTCCGAACAGTCTCTCTCAGTCCCTGTCTTCCTCAACCGGACCCCCTATCTGGGTGCCAGGCCACAGATGAATGGATCACTGTGTGTGTCAGTGAGTGCCACACACACACACAAGGGCATAGGGCCTTCTTCAGAGACCTGTGTCTAGTCCGGGACAACACGCATTAGCATGCGCACGCATGCGTGCATGCAGGGGATTTCAAAAGAATCGGACCAAAACAAACTGAAGCAAGCCAGGCCTATACACCCCGGCTCAGTGGAGTTATGAAACTGTGATTATTAACTGTGGGATGAACATCACCAACAAACACACATGCTCTGTCTCAGAAGTCCAGATCGGCTGGCCGAGATCCGTCCTCCCCCTGATTACTTGAGAAATCTTGCTCCGGCCAGACATATGGTTTGAGATGACCGGGAATCCCAGTGGGAACACTCTGTGAGCACACACATGCTTTCTCCTACATTCCTCACATTGACTGAGAACACGCTCTGATTACAAAAATCCAAGATGTGTTAATCACCACAAACATGCCACGATCCTGCTGACATCCCGGAGATAAGATTGAACCCTGTCCTGGGATTACACCGGCTCTCATGTGTGTTAACACTGATAGATATGTCGGGATGCATCAGCAGAATTCATAAATCAATCTTACTGCCAAAGCGCCCGGAGGGAACATTCGATATAAACCTCAGCTGTCAACAGGTAAAGCCACAAGTGTTTTCAGATGGATGTCGTGTCTGTGACTGCATCCGTGCACGTGAGCACAAAGCTTCATGTGTGTGCGAAGATAACTGAGATTCCTCCAATTCTCCAGTGACATTAGCTCATGGGGGAGAACAACACAGCTGAACCTCCAACCCCACCTCCTCCACCACCACAGTGTAAAGTGATCCTGCACATGCTCAGCGTATATGTACATCCACTGTGAGACAGCACGTGAAATACACAGAGCAAATGCCTCCGAGTGACAGCAGGGGAGGGGTTAAAAGAAAAAAAGGGAAAGTGAAAGTTGGCTGAGGATGCTGGATCGACTGCGAATGTCAACAGCGGCTCTTAGTCCACATTTTCGAGGGATTCTGTCAACGTGGGAGTGAAGGTGGAAGAGTGTGCAGGGATCTGACAGAGGTCCACACATCCAGTTCAGAAATGTGGGCAGGGGTAGGAGAGGGTGGTGGTGGTGTGGGGGGGGGGGTTGTGGAGGCTGGACAAGGGATGATTTGTGGGCTAGAGACTGCAGCAGCTGTGAGGTGAGAGAAGGACAAAACATCTGGAGGCTGAGAGGAGATAACATTGGGAGGAGTGATTCGATGCACGAGTATAAAATCCACCGCAGCTTAATTGACCTAAAAATCCATATAGGCTGGTGTGTGTAAGCACTGACCAATAGCCTTTAAATACATTATCGCTCTGTAAATACCGCTTTAAATCCACTTTGCCGAGAAAAAGAAGCAGCATTACCAAGCATCTGGTTGCATGGAGGTCTGCAATGGAAACTAACACTGGTGCAGCTGATGTAACAGTCACTCCACCCTGGACGTGAGCGAGGCCAACTCCCCATTTGGACTGGAACAATAGCAACAATGGTGATTCCAATACACAACACCCATGCAAGAATGTGCAACGGTGTGTGTGTGCGTGTATTTACGGTAAAGAGTGCACATGAAGATGGCTACTCCCAATGTGCAGCGGAAATGTGTCAGGGAAGAAAACGTCGGCACTTCTGTACGACTCAGGACAGAGAAACTGTTAAAGGCCAAAACTGATTTATACAACGCTGATCCTAGATCGCCTCAGAGGAGTGGAGATGGTTCGCGATCATGCCAGAATGAAACTAAAGTTAATCCTCCATGTCTCCTGAAAAAATATTATCACCTTTAATAATGTAATATAAATTTACATGCTTGCAAAAGTCAGTATAGCTGCCTGCGTGAGGATGGAAACAGGATAAAGTCCCAGCAGCCTTTCCTCACTAAATCCATTAGCATGACATTCCTGGCGTTCTTAATACTGTGGTTTCACTCAATTTATCTAAGAGGAAATGCTGTGCAACGAGTTAAAACGTCTGTATCTAATGCTTCCAAAGTAAATGTTCATGGTAATAATCAACAGATCGACTGTTATATACTTTATTTTGACAGATTATTGAATGTGCTTAAACTTCTTCAAAGAGAAAAAGAGTACTGCTCATCCCAGGGTGCTGCTCATTGATCTGAACGTGCTTATGTATTATGTATTAGTTAATGTACTGGATTTTTTAAGCTGTGACCATATGTTCTTTGTTTTGGTGAAGCTAGTCAAGAAAATCTGTTGGACGTATATCCTAAGGTTTATCATCTTGACAAAAATAAAGACTTTTATAAATACTAAAGTCTTGTTTGATATACGAAGTCTCTGAGTGGCCCACTACTTAAGCAATGTCTTGTTAAGTTATTAAAATATTCCACTGCAAGTATGCACGGCCCTGATAAATTGGGTCTGCTCGCATACTTCACTGAATCACTGCCAAGGCGCAGAAGCTAATCTCTTAATCAAATTACACTCAATTCATGTTTTCCACGCCATGTTTGAAAGAAAAGGTCTGTTTATCAAAAAACGTACAGAAATACATTATAAAAAGGCTGAAAGCCATTAGCTCGGGGCCTAATGGGTTTGCTCTGATCTTACTTCGAAGTTCACATTCCTGACTGCGCTGTTCATCATACTGGGGCTCAGTTACATACGGGAAGAATAGCGTTAACTATTGTTACAGGGCCGGCCTTGTGACTACTCATTCTCTAGGGGAAAGAACAATGACAACATTTTACAATAGGGCCATGCATCTGATGTAATGCTAGAATGTCTGTAGTATGATCACTTTCATTTGCTGCGAAACCTCAGGACGGGAGCGTCAGGTTGAAATTGCCACCACCTGGCTCGTATTGTGTTGCGCTGGACTAGTGTTTCGTCAAGAGGGAAATTACCTGGAGACACCAGATTAAATCCAACCCACTGGAGATCGTCTCATCATAACAGTAAAACAGAAATGCAAGTAATTGACCCTTCCCTCCACCCAGGTCCAGTTACTTAAAGATTTTCCTGGAATGGTAAGGTAGCGCAGCTTTTATGCCCGGCGGGTATTTACACGGACCAGAGGAGAATGGTGAAAGAACTCAGGTGTGAGATAAATGGCTGCACATGGGTCATGTTGTGTTACCCAGCTGCGCTGATTCTCAAAAATACTGACGGTACTACAATGGAAAATTCCACGAAGCATAGAGCCAACAGAAGTCTGACTAAAAGATGTGAGTGTCGGCCAAGAGAGCCAAAGGGGGAAGACTGTTGAGGAAGGATAAGACCAGGGGCCACAGCCCAACCCTTTCAGAGCGCTTCCTGAGGATATCCGTGGCTTGAACAGAACAGTGCTCTGCCACCCCAGCAGAGGAAAGCTGCCAGATCTCTGTGTGACCTCAATGATGAGACCAGCCAGGGCATGGCAGCAAAGAAGAGAGATGAGTAATACCTGACAACAATAGACAAAATTAGGCTATGATCCACCGAACATTACCTGGCACAGATATGAAGTGGCCTAGCTGACCATGGTTTGGCAGGGAAGGACTGACGCATATGCAGCCACTCTGTATGAAGTGTTATGTTGGAGGCAGCACATCATCTAACCATATGTTTCCCAGACACAATCAACAATCAAGTCTTGAGAACGGGATCCAACTCTTGGGTTGGGAGACGAAGCAACGTCTAGTACATAATCAGTGTTTTCCAAAATGGACAAACTCCCACCCACGCTGTGTAAAACAAAACTCTTCAAACAGAGGCGGATTTCCCGCAGGCGAACACAAAATTTCCATTTAGTCTTGGCTCAAGATGGACTTTCAAGCAAATAAAAAAAAAACGAGATGAGACATTTCCTTCGGAGAAACACAGGGGGAATAATGGATGATTGTCAGCTGTCCAGGTCTGTGATCAGATCATCTACGCTGGGAGAAGGCGTGATAAGAAGCTCGTCCTGGTTGAAGACACGTCGGAAGAACTGTGCTGCGTTTGTCCTCTGAGAAGTGAATCAGTTATTCCAGATATAAGGACAAGAAGTGCAGTGAAGATGATTTGGAATGTATTTTTTCAGGGATCTTCACAGATACATGCCTCAAAAATATTGTACACTATAGGCTGATATTGAATTTTGAGTTTCCATTGAGGCAATCCTATTGTAGCTCGTTTAACATTCGGTAAAGGTTCAGATCTGAGAGAAAAAAGCCTCAGTAATCGAGTGGAATTCAAGTCAAATCCCCATTCAGACATCTGTAAATCCAACCACTTTGAAAAGCTACAGCTCCTGTGCCACAGAGTTCTAAAACTACCTTTGACTCTTAATTAGCTGAGAGCCTATTTACTTTGCTTCCACCACAAATAAATGACTGGCTTACTTGGGCATTCTTATTAAACACATTCCACAACAGGGCTGCTGTGTATGGTTAACCTCAAAAGACAGGGGCCCCTCCGAAAAAATACTGCAGACTGCAGGGAACTTTCATTTACAGTCAAAACACCACGAAAACGAATTTTCAAGGTGCAAATACCGACGCCGTTATACCATCGCTTCAGTCCCAATCTACGATGTCGCTTGAGCTCTAGGAGTACGGCTGCTGAAACATATAGGTTGGAGGCAGAGTCTAGTAAACATGCTGACCAGATCCCTATCAGGAGGGATGATGTCCATCTGTGCAAGTATGTGGTCCTGTTCTCACATGTGGGGAGCCAGGACAAAACACATTTGCAACAGCGAGTTCAGTTGCGTCAGAGTGCTTCGGGCAAACTGAGATTTAAAGGCCATTCGGTCCCAAATGGACTCACAAGCAAAAACAAAAGCCATTGAAAGTCAGAGACCATTGGTTATATAAAGCCGATCCAGTTTGCTTTCGGGGAGATATGGCGGTCATTGTGCTAAGAACAATTGTCTCACGTGGCGCTTAACGATGGGAGCACTTTGTCACTTCAAAGCATTTCAAGATAACCAGACAAAATTCCCCTTTATAAAAGGAGGAAGGGAATTACAATTTATGACTCTTGATCATAAGCAAAGAAACTGAAAGTGAGTAATGATTGACAAGTTGTCATAAACTGCAACATTTACGTGAAGTCCCTGCATTATCTCCACAAGAGAAAACTGACCTGTTGAACTTTTTTAAGGACGCTGGCTCCGAGCAGCCAAGAAAACCAATTAAGGTCTTTACATTCCCACCTCTAGTGTATCTGTATGGTTTTGGATGGTGGTCACAGTTAAGCCTTCCCACGAATTGAAGGCGCAAACGTGTAAAGCGATCCTGCACGAGGAGCAAGCTTCCAACAAAAGCTGAGGTCACGGATTTCTGAATAATGTGAGAGAGCGCCATGTCTGCTGGCACGACAGATAGGGATTTTAAAAAACAACGTCAGAGGATGAACCACGATGTTTTCAGGCTGGGTTGGTTATAAATTCCTGGTCAGTTTAAATTTTAATATATGTCAACAACAGCAGGTGACTTCAGGCAGATTTTTGGGTGACACATTCCTGTTCAAATGTTGAGAGGCTTTATTGATGAGCACAGACTTTGCAGACATTTGCCTCCAGAGCAATAAATCCAGGTAAATTACGAGGCTGGGAGCCAGATCTCCCACCCAGTGTCAGAGGGCAGCACCCCCACACCCCTCCCACACCCACACACACACACACACACACACACACACACAAACACACACACACATTTAAACCATTCACATCTACACTGCCAGACCAAACCAAATTAACACCTCCGTCTTTTTAGCAGACTGGAAGTGACTGCAACCCATTTGGTCAGCAGATCAATCAGATCCAATGGCCTGTTAAAAAAAAAAAAAAAAAAAAAAACCAAGGCTGCTTTTGTCTGCCAAACAAAAGAGCAGTGTTGCAGAACTAATGTGTGGAGTTCCAATACACAGCATCTCCAAAGTCACACAAACAGTTAAAAGGATCAAACACGAGAGGCCAAATCTGACTCTTTAGACTGAAACAACAGCAGTTTACAAAGAAAACCGAGCACTCAAAATGTCAGATGATGAAGGGGAGCAATACAACTAATATAACAATTTACAGTTTTAAAATCCTGATGAACTAAAAATATTAACCCTAATAACCATAACCATGTATTACATTGCATATTGCAATTTGACACTGTTCACTGTTTTGCTTTTTGCATTTTGAATTTCACTTTTTACTTCACTTTTTGTCTTTTATATATTTTTATATAGATATGTTTATGTCTAAATAAATGCTACCTTGTATAAATAATAGTAGAAAAAGTGAGTAAATAAGAAGTAAATAGTGAGTAAATATATATTGTTTT
The DNA here is from genome assembly GCF_963576545.1 of Limanda limanda. NCBI lineage: Eukaryota > Metazoa > Chordata > Actinopteri > Pleuronectiformes > Pleuronectidae > Limanda > Limanda limanda. The sequence continues at coordinate 9,740,226 of NC_083653.1, read as the reverse complement.
TTTATTATTATTATTGTTTTTCTTATGTGTGGTGTATTTATTGTGTTTTTATGTTTCTATGTTCATTGTATGCACTAATAACCAGAGCAAATTCCAGGTAGGTTTAAACCTACTTGGCAATAAATACCTTCTGATTCTGATTCTGATAACCGATCCAAGAACCCTTGATGTGGACTTCAGGAAATCCAAATGTGCACGATTGGCATTTGGCACCTCAATTTTTTTAAGTTATTTAAAGTGCATTTACAAAAAAGATCCAGCTTGAAACAAGTGGAACAATCTGAACCTAAAGCCCAGGTGACCTCATCCACAGGAAACAAAGCAGTGTGGATGTGCACCGAATGCTCAGCAGCTGCAGAAAACGTGGGAACAAAACCAAAACATGTGCACACAAGTACACAAGGTTAATCTTTCGCTGCATTACATACCAACTTCTCACTCGATCCCCCTGGTTTTTTAGTTTTTTTTGCATGAAGGTCCCACCGGCTCACAAGCAGCACGAACCATGATCACATGAATCCCCCGGAACACAAGTCAAGTGCTGCAGCCCGAGCAGCGTGGGTCTATAAGGACCTGTTGTGTAGAGGCGTGATTTCCCCTGGTCCCACTACACAACCACTCCGCAGACAGATCCGTGTCAACTTGGAGGATGAGGGTGAGAACTCTCGGTTAGTTGTGAGTCTGTCACCGTGTCACCCCTCCCCCCAGCACCCCCCAAAACTCACTTACCAGCATCCCCATAACATCCGTCCACATTTGGGAGAAGCTGTCCGACGCAGCGGCGCCCTCCGCCCGCGGCTCATCCGGAGGCGACCCGCTCCCCTGGTCACCCTCCATGCTGCCCGAGAATAATAAAGTTCCTTCCGAAGGTTGGGAAGGTTTGAATCCGACGGTAAACAGAGTGCCAAGGCTGCTCCTACACCAAGTTGCCCTTGACGCACGGAGGAACCTCTCCAACGCGGCTTGGCACGATGCGCAGCTCGGTGCGTAAATCTCCTGGCGACATGTTTTACGCAGCTCCCACGATAGATTCAGATTCTAAACCCCGCCCGGGTGACAGGAGGAGAGAGAGAGAGAGACAGGGGGGCCTCCTTGAGTTGTGTGAGGACCCGCAACAGGTCATGGGTCTGAGAGGACTTCCTCCAGCCGGGGTGGTGGTGCTCCCTGCTCAACAGTCCGCTCAGCACAGATCCCAGGGCCGGGGCACAAAGCAAACGGTCCTCCCCACCCCACCCCCACTTGTTCTCAGGGGTGGTGTTGTTGAAATGCACGATGGGGGAAAAAAGTTCCTGGAAAGTTGTCTGAATCCCTCGATGAGTGAGTGAAGAGTGCGTGAACTGGTGGATCGAGCGCCGCTTATTTCCATGAAATGTTTGGAGTGAGAGGAACCCGGAGCAGAGAGCAAATCCTCCAAACACTGCGCCTCCCCCTGCTTCCACCCGCCGCCTCTCTCTCTCTCTCCCTCTCACACACACACCAAACACACACACACACCAAACACACACACACACCCTGCTCATGAATTCATAATATTCCAATCAGGAATTACTCCTTGAACCCGATTTCCGTATCTCTTGTGCCCTCTATGAACTTTAAATTATGATTTTAAACTTTTTATAATGTCATATACAGAGGTGTCAAGTAACGAAGTACCTTACTTAAGTAGAAATGTTGGGTATCTATACTTTACTGGAGTATTCATTTTTCAGACGACTTTTTACTTCTACTTCTTACATTTTCACGCAAATATCTGTACTTTCTACTCCTTACATTTAAAAAATAGCCTCGTTACTCCTATTTAATTTTGGCTTGTTTTCATTCCGGTTTGTCATCGTTCAAAAACACACACAAAAAAAGGCAACACGACCTTGTTACGACTTTTACTTCCTCTACATAGTCAGGTTTGATTATTGGTAGTGTTGAGTCCAAAGGTCTCTTCAAACAATATATGTATTTGCATTGTAATAAAATGTTATAATTTTCAATGGGCATATTTGCAGTTCAAACGGGTAGCCTAGTGCATCCCACATTTTTCAACATAACATTTTAATATAACATTATAGTCATAATGGCCTTTAGAAAAATGTGTTTTTTGGAGGAGGGGGGGTAGTGCACTATAGGCCCCTGAGACGCGGCTTAAGAGTTTGTCCTTAATGGAAAAAATTTTTCCCTTACATTACTTTTACTTTTATACTTTAAGTAGTTTTGAAACCAGTACGTTTACACTTTTACTTAAGTAAAAAGCTTGAGTTGATACTTCAACTTCTACAAAAGTATTTTTAAACCCTAGTATCTATACTTCTACTTGAGTAATGAATGTGAATACTTTTGACACCTCTGGTCATATATCCTGTAAAATTCTCCAGTGGAGCACGTGAAACACACACACACACACACACACACACACACACACACACACACACACACACACACACACACACACACACACACACACACACACACACACACACACACACACACACACACACCACTCATGAATTCATAATATTCCAATCAGGAATTACTCCTAGAACCCGATTTCCATATCTCTTGTGCCTTCTATGAACTTTAAATTATGATTTTAAACTTTTTATAATGTCATATATCCTGTACAATTCTCCAGTGGAGCACATGAAGTTCATTTGGGTGAGAGCAAAACTTTTTTATATCTACTGCTGACACACACACACACACACACACACAAACACACACACACACACACGCAAACACACACCCCACACCCCACTCATGAATTCATATAATTCCAATCAGGAATTATTCCTTGAACCCGATTTCCATATCTCTTGTGCCCTCTATGAACTTTAAATTATGTAACTTTTTATACTTTTAATATTGTCATATATCCTTTAAAATCCTCCAGTGGAGCAGATGAAGTTCATTTGATTGAAAGCAAAACTTTTTTTTATCTACTGCTGACACACACACGCACAAACACACACACACACAAACACACCCCACTCATGAATTCATAATGTTCCAATCAGGAATTATTCCTTGAACCCGATTTCCATATCTCTTGTGCCCTCTATGAACTTTAAATTATGATTTTAAACTAATATAATATAAATAAAATAATGTCATATATCCTTTAAAATTCTCCAGTGGAGCACGTGAAGTTCATTTGAGTGAAAGCAAAACTTTTTTTGATCTACTGCTGACAAGGCTGTCCACCAATACGTCTCTGCAGCCACACAGCCCATTGAATGGGGATTGTGAACAAAGCACATTCTCCACACAATTGTATGGAAAACAAAAAAAAAAAGGGCGCATTGGGAAAAATGTTTTTACCGGGGTGACGCACACTGGTCTCCACTTCTGGACAAAATGCTGGACAGTAACACACTATATACAAAAATACACAAATCTCAGACTTGGACCCCATTTGATTTGAGTGGGTTTATAGTTTTTTGAAGGTTGCCAGAGAAGACAAACAGATGGTTTATGATGCAGCCGCTCTCTGGGCCCGGCAGATCTCATTTGAATACAAGCAGGATAAAGTGAACCCGGGTTATGTACAAGCATGAAATTGCAAAGCTATCTTGTCTGATCAGCCGTTTGTTATGCTCCGCCAGCAGGCTTCTCTATTGTGATGAGGAAGTCCAGACACTGTCCCTCTCTCTCTCTCTTCTCTCTCTCTCTCTCTTTCTCACTGTTATTGTCAGGAGCACATTTTCTCAGCAGCTGCCAGGTCTCGTGATTGATGCCAGAAGGAGCAGAGATATATGGAGGGGGGGGGGGGGAGACGGACTTAAATTGAACATGTTGAATCACAGCTCGTCTCTCAGATTCTCCTCCCTGTGGTTTCAAAGCTCCAGATCTGAAACGCTGCTTCACCTGCTGTTTGCCCGAACTGGCCGATCGCACCACGTGCACACATGTCGGAACACACAAGAGTAACATAACCACAGAGGAGGGGGGGGGGGTAAAAAGGGCCGGAGCAGAAAAAATCATGTTAACTCCACATTCCTATCTGTAACCATGCAAAAGGTGATCAGTTACACAATAATCCCCAAAGCTACAGTTTCACCTGTAGCGTAAGCAGATATGTGAGAGGAGGCCTCCGGTGGATTAGGTAGGGGGCTGAAGAACTCGCACACAGGACATATTTGCATTTTTATTTTATTGTATTGGTAATTTACATGATTGAGGTATGAGTCTATCTTATTATTATGAATAAATCTATCACTAAAGACCTGAAGTAAGAAGCTACAGGCAAAACAACGTCATAAGAAGTAAGACTTCATGGTTTTGCATGTTGACATTGGCAAATTTGCACTAAATATTCATTGTTATAAGCGAGATTATACAAAAACGGCTGGATGGATTACCATAAAACTTTATGGTAGGATGTGGTATGGCTCAGGGAAGAAGCAATTACATGTTGGTGTGGCTCTGGATCAGGAGGCAGATCCAGGATTTTTTTTCCTCCACTTTCTTTAACTTTGCGATATAGTTCTGCAACATTTTCCTTGATTTCTCAGAGATCATAATTAGCAGATATTGACGAAAAACAGAAACAGGGCAAGTAAAAATGTGCAGTGAATTCTAATTCAAGGGACTGTCGGGCTTTGCTGGAGGTTTTTGCTCCACTTATAGCCTGTCTAGTTTTGCAGTTTTTTTTAACTTATATATTGGACAAGTAAAAGTTTTCACCAAATGCTGGCTCAACAGAAAAGCGTCAGGGGATCATAGTTTTCAATTTCCAATAATCTAACACTTCAATAAATCAGGGGATCACCAGCGTCACTAGGATTCACTCTCTGAGGACCATGAAGGTCTGTTCAAAACGTCATGGTAACGCATATATTTATTATTACTATATTCATTTTGTTATTGATATGTTTCGGTTTCTATTACATTATAAACAATATCACGGTTCAAAGTGTGTGTAGGTGCACGGTGACTTATACACGCCTCGGATGAGCGGCAGCTGTTCAACAGGGTCCTGCTCACAGTCTAAACACACAGAACACACGCGCTCGCACAAGGGCGGCCTTGTCGTCCGGCGAGTCGACAGCCCCGGGGGGTCTGACCTCCGGCTGTGACCTCAGGATGGCGAGAGGAGCAAGTGGGAGGTGTGTGTCTGTACTGTAACATCACATCTGAGGTCTGTCCATCTACAGTACGGTGACCACCTGGGTCCCAACCCTCCCGTAGCTCAAACAGGGGGTTTTAGAAGTCGTCTCATTCATCTCATCTTTTTTTTTTGGAATTTTACTCTTTATTTAACTTTTATGTCTTGTAGATATATTTGTTTTATATACAGTTATTTCTTTCTTATGTGAAGTACTTAATGTGTTTTTATGCTTTATGTTAAATGTATGCACCTTTTTACCAAAGAAAATTCCAGGTAGGTGTTAACCTACTTGGCAATAAATCCTTTCTTTCTGATTTTCTGATTCTCATACACACACACACACACACACACACACACACACACACACACACACACACACACACAAATACTCCCACTACGCTATAAGCACACACACCCTTCCTGCCAGCCACCCCCCTCCCCTTTACCCAAATACAAGACAGTGGGACCCCACCTGGAGGACCTCAAACAGAGGGGTTCAACTGTTAATGAGCAGAGGAGGAAGCCTGTTGACTCAGTGCACCCTCATCAAACACTGCTGGTTTTGTGTTTGTGTCTATGTGTGTGTGTGTGTGTGTGTGTGTGCGTGTGTGTGTGTGGACACCAACTTTCCCCTTCTCTCTTCACACGAACCACTAATCAAGGTGTCACGTTGCCAGACAAGAGGAAACAAAAGTCGCTCGCCAGTTAATTCGCCGGGTGCTAAGTGCCAAATTATTACATGTTAGAGACGGTCGTCCCATTTGATCTTCTTCCTCACCCCCCCTCCCACAGGAACATTTGGCCAGAAACGAGGATGAAACATGTTGCATATGAACATGTAGACTGGAGGAGAAGTCTGCAACCAATTCACGCTGCACATAAATTTGTCCTGAACGTGGGATGTGAGAGCTGAACATATTTCATGGTTCTGGGAACATATAGAAGAGGATGATGTCATGAATATAAATCACTCCCATAGGTAACTTGGAACAGTTTTGAAAGCCTCGGGACTTGGACTCAGTCCTGACTGATGTCAAGTATTTTATTTTGACACTTCCACCGTCTTTTATCTGTCTTCTTTCATCTATTCCCCTTATCTATTATTTCATCTATTATTAATCGGCTCATTGTCTTATCATACATTCTTCTCCTGTGCTGATCCTGCTGGATTCCTCTGGGCTGGGGGGGAAATAACACCGTGTCATCAGGTTTGGGATGAAGCAGGAAAAACTTATAGGAATAATTTATGTCAGACATGTCGAAGCTGTGTGAGCCTGAGGTCATGACGTGTGACTCAAAATAAACGTGTTTCGAAATAAATCCAATTTTCACCAGGTGTCTGCAGGAAAGATGCTTAAAGGTTTTTTGCTTTCCTCATTAGAAAGTATCATCTTTAAAAGATCTATAAAAGCCAAAATTGACCTGGATTGAAAACAGAAATAGGATTATAAAGTCAGTATAAAAATTGAACATGGGCGATGACAAACTTTGCATAATCAGGGGAGAGGGAGAAGAATCGACACCATTGACAGTGCCAAAACATCCTGAATCTTAAAATCAATCCAAGTTGACTTATTCTATGTGTATGGCACGTTTTTATCCTGAGATACATTCGATATATAGATAGTTATATTTTCCTGCTGTATTCTCACATGTGGTCATGGACAATTTACTAGGGGGCAGGGAGAGTTACGGAAAAACATCTGGGGCAAAAGGCTCGGATGTTTGTGTTCTCAGCCCCTCAGGGAGAATGTCTGTAGTGTGATTTACTCTTGTAGATGATTTACAAATATATAAATGTAAATCTGAAAACTGGTTCTTGTGACTCTTTGAGCTTCTTCTATCTCCCACTGAATAACAAACTGGAGGTCAATTTATTTTAGCCCTGTGGCCTTGAATGGTCAGGCCTCGAGTGGCCATAGGAAAGATGGACGAGCTGGAGAGGCAGCTCGAGTCTGAGGAGAAAATGGAGATAGAGAGACGGAAAAAGAATGCAGATGGTGTCAAAGTAAAGCCGGACTGGACCTCCCCTGATAGTGAGAGTGACCTTTCCTGCAGGTCGCTGACCCCAGGCCTTGAAAATAGCCTCTGGGGGAGTCATGAACTACGCTGGCGGGGGCTGATTAACATGGTGGACAGGCATCATGAGCACCACCAACCCAGTGGAGGAATGCTGTGTATAATAAACATTCTAAGCATAAGCTTTTTTTGACATGCAACACACAGAGACACATGTTTTCAATAGTCTAATGTTTAAAAAGACTAAAAGATAAGATTAAGGCAAGGTCGGCTTTTGCTTTCATCACCATACCTTTATCTATTATCTCTCTTTTACACTCTTTCTACACGTCCTCCTCCTCTTTTCGAGCGAACGTGCACAGATTCACCCGCAAAACCTTAATTGGATCGAATGTCCTGAACCCGTCGCAGGTTGCTACCTCTTAGCGGATAATTGGGATCGAGATTCTCACATCATTAATTCCTCTTAGTCGATGGGTCAAAGGCCTGACAGTCCCCAGGCGTGTTCTTTGAACCAATCTGGATGTGAGCATTTGTTGTCCTTATTTATTTGTGTGTGTGCATGCATTTATGTGTTAGTAAGAGCACGTGTGTGTGTGTGTGTGTGTGTGTGTGTGTGTGTGTGTGTGTGTGTGTGTGTGTGTGTGAGATGAGTAGGCGGTCAGGCGGGCCCCACCGAGCCTCACACGCCGCTGATTCTTGTGTGGGAGTTATCACACAAGCCCAATTAGCATGACAACTAATTACTGTTTCCTCGCCCCCCCACCCCCACCTCCCTCCCCCAGCTAAGCAAGTCATTAAATTAAATCAACACACTGGTCTCTCCACTGAAAACAATGCTTCGAGCAGTAATGAAGAATGCCCGGCGCTTGCTGTTTGTGTGCTTTGGGTATTGCTTTTTCGTAGGGTGGTCAACCATAACACTGCAGAGACATGTAACTGCAAAATATCAAAACAAGAATTAGCCGTGGGTTGGACAGAAAGAGAGGAGAGGAAAATAACAATCAAGAAGAATGTGAAATAAACACAGAGAAGTGATAAACACAGGCGTACGGGCACAGGAGATGAGCTGCATGTCTTTACCAGCTGTTAGTGGCTTTAAGTATGTCAGCAAAAACTGTATGTGGAGAAAAAGAAGAAAAGCTTGCAGACTTTTAGTGCAGAGATCATCGTCATTAATCATTGTCATTAGGTATAACGGAATATTCAGGAGGTTTGCAGCATCACGACCAGATGATTCCACCTTTATCTCTTTTGTCTTAAGCAAATTTGACATTTAATTGTTTATGTTTTATACGTGTAGGCTCGCTTTCATTCGATTCAACCCAATGCGATGCACAGTACGTGCCACGGTCGATCATACCACGCCTCCCACAGATTCAGCATTTCTGAGAAGTGTTTAAAAGTGGTAACGCATGCTTTCATTAATGGAGTGGCCCCTCTCATGAACTCTGTCCGAGGGAAAAAAACACACGCTAATAGACAAACAAAGCATATTTCTGCTAAGCCCTGGATTCACAGATTCTCCATGCAATGTACGCCTCCATAGCCATGTGGTAGGTGATTGTGTTACATGGTTGTGTGTCTGTGTGAGAGAGTGAGATTCCAGGGTGTTTTAATCAGGCGCGACTGAAAGGACAGATGCTGCTTTGGATGTGAGCGAGTTTCCAGAGGGGAAAGAGGGGAGAGCCGCTTTGTTTTGACTGAGCACCCTGGATTTTGGTGTTTTCGAGTTGAGTGAATATTTGCAGGGGTGTGTGTCTATGAAAAGTGTGTCTGTGTTGTTATTTGTTCGTGTGACTGAGTCCACAGAGACGGACAATGGGGATATGTTGGTCACATGGAGACGGCGGTCATGACATTGGGCCGACAGCTGTGTTGGTGTCAGGGTGGCAGTGCCAGGCTGACGGCCGTGTTACGACACGGATGGAGCATGTGAGTCCACAACACACTGCTTTTCAATTCTGAGCTGAATAATACACAGCGTCTGAACCAAGAAAAACGACTTTCCTGAAAGTTTCAATATAGACATATACAAAAAGAACTTATAAAATGTACTTTTACAATAAATATCTTAACCCTTACTTTTCAGACATAAGAATATTTGTAAATAGGTCCTTTGATTGATTCATATTATTGTGTCATGCACATTACGTGCCCAGCCAGAGACACGCCTGCAAGTCTTTTGAGTCAGTGCATAATCACTCCAGTAAGTGATTAATTAAGAATACTCTATATATATATCAAAAGACTTTACAATACGAGTCCCATTCACCCATTCACAGACACATTCATGCAGCGCTTCTACATCACACACAGTTCTTATACTGTCAGTGCAGTCGTCAGGAGCAACCTGGGCTTCAGTATCATGTCCTTCACTTGGGAATGCAGACTGAAGGAGTCTGGGATCGAACCGATGAACTTCTGATTAGTGGACGACCCTCTCTACCCACCCGGGTAAACTTTGTGCAGTGGGACACTTTCTCAAACGGACCCACAAATACCATCTTCTCCCCCTGATGACATAAAAGTGATTACATGAGATTTTTGCAGCAGAAACATTATTTTCTCATTGGTCCTTTGCTCCTCTGTCGCTTCCAAAAATGTTGTTTTCCTCTGTCTGAGAGTGGGGGCAGTGAAATGGCACACAGTGGCGCCCCCTGTTGACGTCCCATACACAGCACTTGCAGGCCAAAGAGTCCTGCCGCCCCTTGCACGTGCAGGACACAGGACTGTCTATTAAACCCCCTCACACATCCTGTTGTGTCAAGTCAGCCTCGCCATATGTTAGCCTTGGAGCTAGAAACAGTGAAAATAGGTCGAAGCCTTCGCTGTTATTAATGACCACGTGCGCCGTGAACATGCCACGTAATTATCCCTTGCAGTTTCATACCAGGCTCACTTTTATAGGACTCATTTCAGGTTTATATGACGCAAATACACACACACACACACATAGATAGGGTAGCTTTGCATTTACCGTACAGTTCCAGTGCTAACAAGACAGTAGCCACTGGGGTATATAAAACTTTTACAGGCCCGTCTGGGCTTTGTATGCCAATTCTCTCTAAACACTCTCACCTGTTGTACCAGCTAATATCCAGAGACACCACAGAAGGAAGCACAGCAAAGGTTGGTCACACAGATTTTGGCAGCGTCAATGTTTGTCGTGCCTGAGGTGTGTTTTTGGAATGAGGATGATTGTAATTAAAAGCAAGGGGACGTACGTTCTAGGGACCCGACTTGATTTGCGGCAACATTTTAGGGAACAAACAACATTTGGTTCCTGCAGAAGTCGTGAAAGACAGAGCGTCTCTTGTGGAGAGTGGTGGGAGAGGGAATCCAGGAATCCAGGTCTGCAGATGCCACATTTTCCCTGGCACACACACACACACACATAAACAGACGGAGATATACAGCACACACTCAGCCGCCGTGCACTCACTGACACACAATCCTGAACCTGAACTGCAAATCAAATCTAGAAAAAATAAACCCACTTTTTTGTAATCTTTTCTGCACAGCGAGTACTGAGCATGATCATTTACAGCTTCACTCACCCCAGGAGATTTATATCAGATTGCTGGCAGCAAAAAGAAAATCTACACTTTTGGCTGACATTTGGTTATGTATTAGATGTTATAATAAATTATTCCTAAGCCAGCCCCGGGCCTCTCTGTGGTTCGGCCTTCTATAATTACTGTCAGCATTCACGCAGCCGTCGTATATATCTCACACACAACCCACGACGCACAATGTGTCACACACACACGACCGAGTCACAACAGTGGAGGAATATCAAAACCTCAATGCTAACGCTAACTTATCATTCAGCTGAATCCCAGCGCTCTGTGCTATCGGGATTCACTCGCGTCTGTTGTTAAAGATAATGGAGCGTATTGAACCGGCACCAGAGTTAAATAGTTCTAATCAGCCCACCAGTAACCCCAGTTGTTTGCAATTCAAGAAATGACATCAATTTCCTGTCAAACGGAATAATGTCAAAAATAAATACAATCTCCTTTAACATTTGGAATAGAGTCTGAGTTTCCAAATTCCTTGGCAAAGGGTTTATCTGTCCGACGACTTGTCGACAAATCTAACTATGACACTTTGTTCCAAGACCGCAAAAATTACATGTTCGCTGGTTTAGCTCTCGAGTCAGCAGAAGCTTGAACGCAAGTCTTTTAAATTAGTTGTTAAACTCCAGTATTGATTCACGACTGCTCTTCAGGTACCACAGAGTAAATTGCTGACTCGCCACGTGACAACTGGCTCCGCACTCTGGATTCGGCTGTGGTCTGACGGCATGTGCTGTACATTGTGTGGTTTTGGCAGCGCCTCCCTACTGACATCATTGACCGGTATGGTCCAAAGTTTAACCTTGACCACAGCCCATTTGGCTCCTTTCACGATTACCTCCCAAATAATTTATTCCACTCGGGCTTTGTCTCACAACTATCTGTGTTGCTTTCTGAGATCACGGTGAGAGAAAGAATGTTCACCTTGTACGTATGTAAATGCTCATCATTTCAAGTTCCCACAGAAAAACTGCATAAATGGAACTTATTAGTAAGTAGCACAGGGAAAACCAATACGCTATGATGCCAATATGTGTGTGTGTGTGAGTGTGTACTCATTTTTAAGCCTCTTTAGGTCTTTTCCCAGCATAAACAATGACCTAGTCAGGACCAGTAGACCTGGTGGAGACCAAAGCACAGTTCTGATGAGGTAAAGCTTAATCTAGGGTAAGGTTAGGCATTAAATGGTTATGGTTAAGGTTTTGATTAGGCTGTCCAAAATGATTGGAAGTCAAAGGAAAGTCCTAATAAGGTCAGCTGTGCGAAAATGTGTGTGTGTGCATGTGTGTGTGTAGTGCAGACTCAAACAGTCTGTGTCCGTCCGTCTGGCCGTCTACACAAAGCTCAACCACACAACACACAAGCATAGTGCAAACTCAGCTCAACCACCAGCCCTCCACTTTCACAGGAATTCCCCCCACATCTCATCCCAGTGGATCCTGTGTACACTGGTAAAATATGAACCCGGTGGCAGCGTGGAGCCACAGAAACACAAAACAAAACAAAACTTGTGTACTTTCCTAATTACTTAAACAGGTTCACATGGCGATGTATGAGGCTCCGGTTAAACTCGTGGATGGATGGTGATACTGAATGCACCAAAACCACTGCTCATACGAAGAGAAGGGAGAAGAGAAACCTCAACCTAGAGTCCATTGCAGTGTTTGGGTCTGTAAATTAAAACAAATAAAGTGAAGTACTTTCTTTCTTTTTTATATTCATACAGCAATGGAGAATAAAGTACTGTGACTCCTAATATATCAACCAAATCCAAGTTCCAATACAGATCCTAGACCTAGAAAAATGAACATGTGTGGTGGTAAAATGGCTTAGCGGTTACCATGGCAATGCCCGGATGCTTGGCACGAGATGTGGCGACGGTTGCTCCGGCCTGACAGGAGACCTCATTACGAGCCGATGGGGAGTCCCGTCTGTCTGTCTGTCTGTCTGTCTGTTTCACGACCAATCAACACACCTTCCTGACCCACTCTCTGCAACTCTGTCCCTCCCCATCGCCCTCTGTCACCCGTCTGCCCACAGATTGTGTCAGTGTGTGTAACCCAAACCATCGTGAGATCACACACAACAAACTCCACATCCATGCTGATAGATGGAACGGGTGGAGCGGTCATTAGCTCTGAGTGCTTAATGGCTGCCCTTCAAGTGCAGGTTAGAGGCCGGCCAATGCAAGAATAATGAACTTGCTTCGCCGGCCGCTCGCCCTCCTGGAAGAGGGATGACTCAGCATGACCAAAGGCTGTATAAAGGTTAACGTGCCCTCTGAGATCAAATGCAGGCGGAGTAAAAGTGAGGTCGGGTTACAGATGTTTCTGCCTGACGGAAAGAGTGGATTTCAACTCATGGTTTCACTAGGGGACTGTTTTCGTGAATTCGCTACATCCAGATTCTTATTTGGATCTGCACCAAATTGCTGACGCTCATAAATATCAGTCGGCTCAACATTTTTTCTATCAAGATCCATGAATCACTCATTGAGAAATCAATGAAAACGCCCCGTCTCACATTAAAGACCCCTGATCCAGATCCACACTTAAATTTAATTAATTCTGCCTTGGGTCATGACCTCTGCCTCCAGAAATTTTTTTTGCATAATCCTGCTAACAAACAAATAAACCAACAAATAAACGGACAGGGGAGAAAACATAACCACGTCCACGGTGACGCCTTAATGTTTAATTTGTCTGTCGAATAGTACGAAGCCCAAAGACAACACATTCAAGAAGCTGAAACATGCACATTTTTATCTACTTTGCCTAATAAATTGCTTTAATCATCTATTACAACCTTCCTTTTATGTATCTGTGTCATTGGACCAGTGTTCAGTAGCAGACGAGTGTTTGAGGACAACTATAGAGGCAGCGCTGGATCGATCTGACAGGCTGCAAAAACCTGGTGGAATACAGACGGAGGAAATGATCAGGCAGGGCAGGGATGGTGAGAGGGATTGAAGACAGGCCCCAGGAGGACAAACACACACACACACACACACACACACACACACACACACACACACACACTCACTCACAGGAGGCCTGTGTTGGTACAGTTTTGTGCTGCAGGGCTTGGTGCTGAGCCCATGCTTGCTGAGAAGAGATCCATATTCTGTGGTGCAGAGCTGGCATGGAGCCCACAACCCGATGCACTATTTACCTTTCTGCCTTCTCTGCCTTCTCTCCGTCTTAAACATCAACATCGAACTGGCACCAACATAATCCTTCAGAAAATACAGTAATGAACTAAGAAGGTAATCGAACTGGGGATACTGCCGCTCCGTAGTCGCTGCTTCAGTTCGCCACAGAAAGTTTCAATTACTTTTTTCTCTCTTCTCTCGCCACACATACACACATTTTTTTTAATCCCCCAGTCAAAGTCTGGAATATATTGAGGGACAGCTGCGAGATGATCTGGTCATGATGATCTCAGAGCAGAGGGACAAAAAGAGCCCATATGGCTTGTAATGGACAGACCTGAGGTTTCAAGCATAACTATTTAAAGCTCTCTATATCATATGTGGAGGAGGATTAAAAAACAAATTCTGCGTTGGAGAGGGGTGTCTTCAAGGCAGTGTGTGCGTGTGTGTGTGTGTGTGTGTGTGTGTGTGTGTGTGTGTGTGTGTGTGTGTGTGTTTTGAAGAAATGTATCTTACCTCCCTGGCTCTGTTCCCAGAGTCTGGGAGGGGGATTGTGGAGCTGAGGGAACGTAGGAGGTTTAACCACAACGGAAACGCCAACATCTCACGAACATAAAAGTCCAATTTATTCCATTTAATATAGTCTATTCATTTACAATATGAACACATTTGAAGTCGGGTTTCTTTCTGTAGATCAAACGCCTCCAATAAAGCCACGATTATTGGTTTAAAGACAAATCTAAACGTAAAAGATGAACCAGAGGATATAAAGGAGCCACTGTGAAATATGATTGAAGCACATGGGCATAACCAGGCTGATCTTTCAAACCTCTGATCCTCAAACAACTGCCCTGCAGTTACACAAACCGACTCTGACACTATTCCTGACATGAATATCCACATCCCCAGAAACAAGGCTTTACTCACCGTACACTGCAGCACAACAACATCCACAGGGAGAGAGGAGCTGTGGAGCTCAGACACAACCAGGCAGCGTCGCTTTGCCCTGAGTCACACTGAGCTTCTGCTGCAGTCGGCCCGGCTTTGACACCCTGTCTAGTTTCCAGGGTTTTCGCTCAGTCATAACCTCAACCGGTCTGTGTTTATGTGCACAACTGACTGGCATCGAGACGGCAGGACATGTGGCGGAAACATGTTTACAGCTGTGGCCTGGGTTTCTGCTGTCATGGCAAAACGACAGGTGGGAAATCTATTGTCACTGCCGGGGAATCCAAAGTGGGGTAAAGGTTAAGAAACTGTAAATTATTTTTGCTAGATTATAACATAATGAGACAAAGGCAGGAAGGAGAAGAGGGTAAAAGAAGACAGAGGGGGGTGGGAGGGTAATTGATGGGTTCCCAGGGGCAGGACAGGACAGGACAGAGGATTCAGAGTTCACATCTAGAGCAATAGCTCCCCCTGGGGCAAATCAGTGATAACATGAAAGTTTATTTGATGTGACTCGCAAATGCCACCAAGCACCAGGGTTTATAGATATATATTTATCAAAATGAGCAATGTCGACGTCATGCTCTGTCGTCTGATGTGCACAGAGAAACATCTGTTAAAATAAAAGTAAAGGTGCTAATTTCACTGTGACTATATTACACACGCCTCCATAGCAGAAACTCACAGATTGATGTCTCCCCCCCGCCTTCCCGCCTCAGCCTCTCCCACACTCAGAGCAGGCTCTGTTTTCACTTCTGCACTTTTATGTGTTTACCATCCTTTACTTTTACGGCAGCCGTTAAACACTGACCTCAGAGTGAGATGTTAATGCGGGGCAGACCCGGAGAAGAAAAATAATTCACCCCGTGATTCATTACTGGCTCTTGATCCCTCAACACCTCATAAGAGTTCACAACGTATCCACACACCGACAGGTTCATGCACACGAGAGCACAGCAGCAGCAGCAGCACACATTCCTGATACGTATGGATGTGGTTGGTGCCTCCGTGATTATTTTCCCATGCATGGCTGGTACAGCTGCTGGCCTAAGGAAGAGGCAGCCCTTCATCTATGGATCATTTATGGACTGGACAGCGCACCGCCGGCCTGGACAGAGGCCACAAACCCGGGGGGGGAAATGGATGCTCATCCTGCCTATAACACTGCAACTAGTGTGTCATAGAGCAGGATCTAACGGGTTTGAATACCAGCGAAAATACACTGATGCCAACAACAAGAGCATAACACGAACACGGATGCCTACGTTGCCCACTGGAGAAAAGCCACAGGACAGATGTGCCACAAGCCAGAGCCCGAAAACCAAGACTGATGAGAATAACCACTGGCTTCGCTGACAGGAAATACCATAACTACACCCTATTTAAATTACAGCAGGCAAAAGTGACCTTTTCAAGTTGTTAAATAACAATAACACTCACTGTTTGTCACCAGAATGAATTCTGACTAACAAACACCCAGGCCTAATAAAGAATTTATGAAGCAATTTTTCAGTGTCTGTAAATCTACATTGCTTACGTTGGCGGGCGGTTTTATCCTCCTCCAGTGTTTTATTGGTACATTTACTGGAAATGAGTGAAACCAAGAGACATCTATTTCCATAATTTTAGTGTTAAGACACAGACAAATATTTGCAGGTTCTACTAAAAAAATCAATGCATGAGCTAGATTAGCCTTAGTAGCTATCTGATGAATAGTTTAAAATGAAAATGCTGGCTTAGTTGCATGCTTGAATTTGAGCAATTAACTCACACATTCTTATCGCAGAATGACCTTTGACTTTAATCTACTACTTTCATTCTATTCTCAAAGACATTACGCCGCACATTTACATTTATATTAGTCTTTTTATGTCATGTAAATGTGTGGTTCATCACCTCTTCTCCAAAAAAAAACACTTCTCCACAGCAACCCAAAAGGCTCCACTAAATTTTGATAATTCCGTCTAGAACCACCCTCTAAATACCCTTTGTTTCGACTCTGTGTGGCGTGTGGATCTGTGCATGTGTGTGTTGTCACGCTGTGCGCGGCTGATTTTTGTTGCCACTGAGGGATCGGTCACTGTGAGGTTTCACGGGGCCGGGGCTGCGTTAGTTGTTAGTACAGACGCTGAGTGTGAGAAAAGTCGCGATGGAGAGCAGAGGCTGCAGCTGATGTGAGTCCTGTGGGACTTTCCCTCGGCTGAGGTCATCCCCTCACAGTCCCAACGCTCGTACATCACAGCTGACATCACTGGCCACGCTCGGCCAAGCCGTTGCCGCGGGCAACACAAACAGGGAAAAAGCATGAGTGTGCGGGCGCGCCTGATGTTAACTTTATTAGTGTTTTATTGAGTTTGGAGCTCTGCGGTTTGTGCATTACAGTATTACAGTTAAGTATAATTATTATTATGTTTAAAAACTCGCTCATGTGCCAACAAGCTCTCTGGGCTCTGTTTATTCAAGAGGAACTCCATTAAAGAATTGTGCAGTTCTAAAAAGTAAGGAAAAGTGAGAGTAACATGAAAATGTGGGCTGACAGTAAAGCATGAGATTAACCTACAAAGAGCTAATCACTGTGTTTGATGTGCGGCTGCATGTTGATCCGTGTAAGTGTGTGTATGCCTACAGCTCTTCCTGTCTCCTTGCTGTGTCAGTCAATGCCTGGTGTCCTGGGAAGTGGGTCGGCAGTGCCAGCAGTAATCAGAGCTCTTTGTATCTCACTACACACACACACACACACACACACACACACACACACAGTCGGGCTATAATCAGGAAGCGTTCCCTTGATTTCCACCAATAATCACTGTAATCCTCTCATCTCAATATGATGTGTGACCTGTGTCACGCTCACAAACTCAGATTTGTACCTGGCCTCTGACTTGTTCCAAAATAGATCTAATGGGTTTTTGAAGGTGTTTTTTTTTATTTTTATAGGAAGCACAGAGAATTGCACCATCAGTCAGAGCGAGTACAGGAAGACAAAAACATTATGAGGAGAGGGAATGATAATCTTCAGGAACACAATGATAGTGGAAGTAACTGAACAGTGCAAAGTGCAAAGACTCAGACATTCAAGGAAATGCAGCAGCTTGTGTGTTAATGTCTGCAGCTCTACACGAGTTGTTACTGATCTATACTGAATTCATGAAATCATTTACTTTAACAGATAAAATTTTTTGAAATATTGGGCTGGAAATTGAAAAATGAAGAGAGAAATATTGCTGGTTGCTGTAGCTCAGGAGGTAGAGGGGGGAGTCCACCAACAAGAAAGTCGGTGGTTCGAATTCCGCTCCTCCAAAGTATCCTTGGGAAAGATACTAGACACCAAATTTCTGGCTGGTGAATATGATTTGTAGTGTAAAGAAGTTTGAGTGGGTACCAGGGAAGGCACTATATAAGTGAAGTATGTTTAACATGATTTAAGACGGGTGTGATTCCATGTTTCAAAAAGTCTGACATGAAAGAGTTGCAGATCAGGTTTGAATAGGACTGAAGAGGTTTTGAGGAAACTGCTGATGACAAAGATATTTTCGGTGCCAATGACACACCCATGGAATCCACACACAACAGTACAACAGATACCACTATTTGCTCTCTGGAAAAAATCAATTCAATAACAACAACACTTCAATTCTGAAATAATTTGCCTATTTGCAACATCATTGATAAGATACACACACATTGCAACAACATTGCGTGATGTCTAGTGAAGAAGCAAATTTCTTTTGCATTTGCATCCAACCCACAACTATTTGTGAAGCTTTATGTTTCATTCTAAGCCTCAGATCCCAAATCAGACTCAGATGCTTTAGTCATATGTAAAAAAAAAAAAAATGCCTGGACCCTATATATGATTAATAATAACAATAAATCAAAATAAAACATGCCTTTGCGACCTCTAATAAAAACATGCCTCTCGGTTATTGGATCCAAATGTGGTGATGAAAAGTGATCACGGTGCGAATACAAGTGATGCTGCAGATGTGGAGCCGAGCGACAAAGAACCGCAAAACTTTAAAACACGCAAAACGTGATTTGGATCTGTGCGTCAACAGATAATGAAACACATGCACTACATTTCTTTGTGTGTCGGCCCGACGCATCAGAGACGACCACACCCCCCGAGTCTCGAGTGCTTTAATCTCTCTTGCCGTTCGTGAACTGGGTTTGGGAGCACACAGTGTTAAGATAAGAGGAGATATATAGGAAGTGCAGGAGGGCGGTAAAGAAAGAGAAGATGGATGAGACAGAAGAGAAAGAGAGGAGAGAAACTCTTTCCGTAGTCCGGCTCAGAAGTCTGAGAGAACCTCATACATAAATCAGATCAAATTCTAAACTAAATACCACAGATTGTTGCTACGAATGCTAATGTGAACCTTTGTCTTTTACGCTATTTCCCATTTGCTGATTTCCCTTTTTGCTTCTTTAGGTTTGTGCACGATGCTTTGTCCCCCCCCCTCCTCAGATTTATCCCTTATCATTCATACATTCATGTAGTCCCACTCTGCTGGTTCCTGTCCTCAGTCGGGGTCTTTGTCTCGCTGCCTCTCCCTCCCGGTCAGATTCCCTCATTGTTGGCGTATTGACATCACTGCTGAGTAAATGCTATGACTGTGACCAAAACAACCCCCGGCTCTGTGGCCCAGCTCCGCTCATCTCACTCTGATTTGTTTACGAGCAAACTGTACTGTACATCGCCAAATGACAGCACCTCCGTGGCTGCAGTCTGCCTGGTGACAGCACTGATGGAATGTAGGACACACGAACATGGCTGATGTCAGAGCAGTAAACCCGATCTCAAACAGGACCATTGTGTGAATATCATGTTACTTTACAAACTGTTTTAGATTTTAGACACATGACCAAAAGCTAAAAGTGATTATATACGACTTTAACAGACGCATTATGAGTTTTATAAGTGCTAACGCTTGATGTCGAGTTACAACGACACCATTCATGCTGTAGTGACCTCAGTCCCACTCGCGCCACCTGCATTGTAACGTCAGCGTTGTTCGCCTGTAAATCTCGCACAGATGCAGGCTGAGCTCGTAACAGCCCGAAATAAACGGAGAAGTAGAAGACACGGAACAGCTGCACTGACAGAGGGAGAGGACTGAATTACACAGGCACACATGGCACAAACTGCACAGTCAAACAATTCCTGGGAGGAAATGAAGGCTGGTGTTTTATCACTGTCCCAATCACCGCAACCCCCCCCTGAAACTCCACGGATCACGTGTGCCTCACGAGAGCCGCGGAGACAGATGTGAGGGGAGACTTTCACCCCCGGCGCTGCCTCGACTTTTGCTTAACGCTAATGATGTCAACACACACCTGTCGGTGCTGCCACTCGGCCCTGCCCTGGATAAACAGAAGCAGGAGCGGGGGTGCCCAGCACTGGCAGAGCAGCGCCAAACAACAGCTGGCATGGACGGTTTCATCTGGCAGAGAGAATGAGAAGCAACAGCAAAAAGCAAATCCGAACCCGGCGTAACAGGCCAAATTAACCCCGCCCATGAGAAGGGAAGGAAAGGGGTTAATTGTGGCTATAAGATGGACTATTAAATGTGACTTAAACTAGACAAAAATGTATGAGTTTTCGTCGACTAAAACTAGACTCAAATGTTGTGAGTTTCCATCATTGAAAACTAGACTGAAACTAAGAAGGATAAAAATGACTGAATGTGACTAAAACTAATATGCATTTTCGTCTAAAGACTATACTTAATCTAAAATAGATACCAAAATTAACACTGGTGTCATGAAGTTGAAATTTGTGTTATAATAACATTGTTATTCTCTCTAAAGTAGAGCTTTACACTTTTCCATTTTTAACAGGTTTTTTGGAACGTCGGGGGAGCTCATCAGAGTCCAGCCACTGACAGACTCACACGCTCACGGGCGGAAAGGCAGCAGCGTTCGGAGACTGACGCAGAGCAGGACTGGATTTGACAGCTAAAGCCTTTGGGCACAAATTCCCATTGAAACTTTGACACTCAGCAAAGAGCGGGCTTTCCAAAGAGAAGCATCAAGGCTCTGCTCTCTGAGCTCAAGACGACAGGAGCATGAGAATCTGCTCCTAATGATGGATTTACCAACACCGGCATCTGTATCAGTGTGGGTTTTCAATACAAGTACGTTTGTGAACGCCAAATCATTCACACGCTTATCATCCGCACACAAATGTGTCCTTGAATTTGTGTAACGATGTTTCCTCCCATACAACGGACACTCACAATGACATTGTGAGGTAACCTCTTCCTGCATTGGGGGGGGGGGGGAGTCTACCAGGGCAACTTTGGCCTGAGCAAACTCCCCTTCCTCCCATTTCTATCCCTCTCTCTCCTCTGGTCCCTGCATACACACCCACCTTCCCCCCTCCATCCGCTCCCTTGTTTCTTGTCAGCTGGAGGGGGGGGGGGGGGGGGGCTGATCCAGATGTGAAGGGGAGACATGGACAGGAAAGGGGGGGGGGATAGAAATCCACATCCCCTTGCTGACAGACTTCATTGTGCAAAAAAAAACAACCCCTTTTGAACAAGGCTCTGGACACATACACACAAACAATTATGCTGGACACACAATGGAGTCCCTCTAGACAACTGGGCCTCGACTGTGTGTGTGTGTCAGTGTGTGTGTCTCTGTGTGTGTGTGTGTGTGCGTGTGCATCTGGCTACAAAGGAAAATCAATGGACAACATCTTGCATGAGATTTGCCGTTGATATTGGGCCGGCTTGTTTACCGGGGGGTCTCGGGGGCCGGAGCAGGGGGGGCTTTTTGTTCTTGTTCAGCGAACAGGGACGAGCCAATCAATGAGGACCTGAGAGAGTGATGACAAACGGTGAGGAAGGGGGGGGGGGGGAAGGGGGGGGGGGGGCGACTTCTTCTTCTCTGTATTCTTTTCTCCACATCTGCACAGTGGAGCGGACACACACAGACACACACACACACAGGTAAATAATTCAAAGGGAAGGACACACACACACACACACACAGACACACACACACACACACACACACACACACACACACACACACACACACACACACACACACACATACAGACACACACTGAGGCCGGAGAGGACGAGATATGTAATTACGCAGAATTGTATTACGCATGTACGCTACACACTAACACAAACATACACACACACACACAGAGACACAGAGACACACACACACATACACACACACTCAGACTCACATACACACTCACACACACACACACACACACACACACACTCACACACACTCACACACACTCACACTCACACACACACACACACACACATACACACACACACACACACAAACACACACACAAACAAACAAACACACACACACACACACACACATACAGACACGCACGGAGTCGGGAGAGGACGAGATATGTAATTACGCAGAATTGTATTACGCATGTACGCTACACACTAACACACACACACACACACACACACACACACACACACACACACACACACACACACACACACACACACACATACACACACACACACACACACACTCACACACACACAAACACACACACACAGCACGGAGCCATGTGTGTTAAGTTAAAAGAGTGAGTCAGCTGAAAGGGGAGAACGAGTTACGAAGGCTTTCACTCATCTCGCCAACTCTGTACAAAAGTTTTCAGACTTCTCTGTCTGGTTTACAAATCACGTTTCCCCCTCAGAGCACTTTTCCCAAACTCAGAAAACATCAGATAGAAAAAAACTGTAATGTCACAGCAAATCAAATGAATGACACGACCCAGACCAATGTCAGTACTCACCGCGAGGCAGCCAAAAGTCTTTCTATCCCCCCCCAACCCAAAGTCAATGTTCCTGCGGAGCTAAGACAGAGCCGGCCTTTGAGAACGGAGGCAACAAGTCGTGTCCAGTGGAGAACAATGCATGTTCCTCCTGAGCTCAGCAGCAGCGGAGCAGAGACACACAGAGAGGTCCAGTCATCAGGCTGCGGCTCACATGGGACCCGGCCGGGGAGGAGGAGAGGAGGAGGAGAGGAGGAGGAGAGGAGGAGAGGAGGGGAGGGGAGGAGGGCTGGCTACAGGATGGACTACAGTAACTTGGATCCGTCAAGTAGGGGGTAGGAGGGAGGGAGGGAGGGATCTCTCCAAATCTCGCTCCTTTTCTTTTTCACCTCCTTCCCTCAAAAAAAAAAAAAAAAAAAAAAATGGTTCAACAAGTATCGTCTTTCTCGTCTGTTTCAAAATTGAGTCGGTCTGGCCTCTCCCCCCCCCCCTTGTCTGTCCTCTCTTCTTTCCTTTCTGCTATCTCTCACTCCTCGTCCCCCTTTTGTTCCTCGCTGTCTCTCCCACACACACACACACACACACACACACACGTATATAGCGTCTCTCTGTCTTCCCTGTGAGTTTGTTCTGCAACAGGGTGGTGTCTTCCTTCGAAAAGGTGTCTTCCAGTAAAGGTGAAGAATGTCGGACTGCACCCTGTCACACCTCAGATTCTGCTGGAAGAAGACGAACACGCCACAGACGTGATTGCTCATACGTGCACACACACGCACACACACACACACACACACACACACACACACACACACACACACACACACACACACACACACACACACACACACACACACACACACACACACACACACACACACACACACACACACACACACACACACACACACACACACACACACACACACACACACACAGGGACGAGGACAGTCTCTCATTGATTGTCTGGAATCGTCACATATTCAGGCACGGAAACAGAGCAGAAAATTACAGGAGGACTCAGGCTTTGGATCTCTCTCTCTCTCTCTCTCTCTCTCTCTCTCTCTCTCTCTCTCTCTCTCTCTCTCTCTCTCTCTCTCTCTCTCTCTGTCTCTCTGTCTCTCTCTGTCTCTCTG